>NC_052614.1:55413952-55713952 GCF_016545825.1 Eucalyptus grandis
AGGAAAAAATTATTAAAGATGCAGAACCAATAAGAACTCAAAAGCCCGCTTTTATTTTCAAGCTTTACTGTGCCTTGAAGAATGGTGGTACTCCCTTGAACTATATTGATGAATTCTTGAAAGAGAAATGATATCGAAATGAAACCCACTTTTTACGCACGATGGAACAATTGGGAATTGCCCCTGCGAGGTCAGCAGAAGAAGCATTTGCAAATATCTCAAGCGATCCACATGTTGGAGGGCTGAGTCAACCTAATGGGAATGATGATGATAAGATGTACACTCATTTTAAGCCTAAAATGGGTGTTGCGGCAAATATTCGAAGCAAAAAGACAGATTTGTTTCGCTCGGAAGAACACAAGCGATTGTACTCTAAGTTACTAAAGCGTGGGATGATCAACCCTAGAAGTGTGGATTTTGATTTTCTTAATTCTCTTAATGTTAAGCTACGAGAGAAAATCAATCTTCTTCAACTAGAACAATTTTGTTTTAAGACAACAAAGGCTCATGCTGAACTCACCGAATACTTTTATTCTAATCTAAGTTTCTTGGATACAAATAGATTCTCATTCAGTGTTTGAGATCAGGACTATGTAGTTGACATGGACACATTGGCTGATGTGATTGGGGTAGAAAGAAGGAAATTCCAACCAATCAGTGTGTCTATTGGACGTGTGACGATAGAGCTTGTTCGGGATGGAATGGCGAAAGGAGGAATTTCATATTTGAGGATGAATGCCTCAAATATTTTGCTTCACAAGATAGTGATCAACTACCTCAAACCCAAATCGACTTTGAAAATTGATGTTTTAAACTCGAAGACAAAGCTGATGTATGCCATTAACGCTGGCAAAAAGTTCTCTCTTTCACACACTATCATGTTTCATATGTATAGAATGATGGTGAAAGACAAGGGCCAACTTCCTTACTCAACACTTGTCACTAAGTTATTCAAACATTTGAATATTCAGCCTCCCAGGATTCTATGTGTTCGAACTTGCGATCAAATGGTGGTGGGACTGAAAATGGTTTCCAAAATGCGTCTGAAAGAACTTAACAAGGCAATGGATAGATTCAAGGAGAAAACCCCTGTCAAGACTCACCCAATCTCTTCGGCTGCAAAACGGAAAGGGAAGGAGCCCATGATTACTCCATCTAGGAAAAGAAGAGCACTCATCTTGGAGGATGAAGAGGATGAGGATGATATCACAATTTCCGCTCTTACACTGAAAAACTTATGTCTCCTATTCTAGAGACAGAGGAGAGACGGGATCAAGACAAAGAAAAGTCAAAGCAAAGAAGTGGAGAAAGAGAATCGTTGAGAAAAGAAGCAGAAAAAGAAAAGACTGCAGAAGAAGAAGAGGGCAGAGGTGAACAAGAGGAGACAAAGCATAAAGAATACTTCTCACCGCCTGAAGGCAATGAAATAGGGGGAATTACTAAGAAAAGAGGTACATCTTCAATTGCTTTTACTAGTGAAGATGTTAGACATTCACTTGTAGATCCAGAAGACATCTATGCCTCTCATTTCCCTGAGGAAGGTCATGAGGTTTCATTGCCAAGTCTGGGTGCTCATGCAGAAATGCCATCATCTGCCAATACTCCTCAGACTGATCATGCAAAGGCCAATACTCAGATTGATAATATAGCAGACTTTCGCAGAGTGCTTGATGTTCTTATGGAGATGCAAGGCCAAATTTATGCGTTAGGATGCGAAATTCAGAACTTGCAGAATGCAGGTCAAGCCTCTTCAATTTCCTTGCATGATCAAATTCATGTCCTTGCTCTTCAAGTTCAAGCAAATGCCAAGGGTGAAGAAGTGGCTCAACTGAAGGAGGATTTGAAAAAGCTAGAAGGGATTGTCCAGTCAATGGGAAATTTCCAGCTTGTTTGTGTTCCAAAACAATCCTAATTCCATCCTCTTTTCGTCTCTACCTTTTTAATGCTGACAAAAAGAGGGAGAGATGTTGCAGATTTGAGATTTAACTCTTAACTTTTTGATTAACTTTACTTTTGTTTGGTTTGGTTGTGGTTGTGACTGGATTTGGATTTCGATTGTTTGATCGTTTGTTTATCTTAAGCACTATGGGTATTTCATGGCAGAGATAGCTGTTTATTTACAGTACTAACTTATTTCCTGTGGATGTAGATTTGATTATGTCTTTACTAAGCCAATTATCTTTTATGAGATATCCATATTTGCTTGAGTATTGTTTTGTAGGTCAAAGATATCCAAATCTGAATGAAAGTTTTGTCACCATAAAAAAGGGGGAGATTGTTGGAGAAAACTTCCTTGCGTGTTTTGAAGCTAACAAAACATTTCCATCAGTCTAGTCTGAAGACTTGCAGACTCTTTCGTCAAAGTTGCAAGTCTTCAGACTGCCGGACCGCCAGATTCAAGATTTAAAGTCTATCCTCATTAACAGTTTCTAGACCGTCAAATAAGACTTATCAAGAATTAAGTATTTTTTTATGGATTTGATTTTATCGACTAAAGAATATCTCTCGACTAGATATAGCATCTTGGAATCCTTTATTCATCTTGAGATTGATTCATGAATTTTGGATATGTTGATTGACGAAGCATACTTGGAAGGTTCTACTTATGGAAACCTAGATCCTAATTGTATAGATGAGCAGGATTGGTGGGCTATCGACATATTCCTTAAATAACTTGAAATCTCCCTAATTGATTATGTCCAATGGGTAGATTGGAAGAGCTCTTTTGGTAAGTGTCAACGGTTATGATGGCATGGAGGAGTATATAAGGAAGATGTTCTAGTTATTCAAGTGTGTGCGCGATAAAGAAATTCCAAAGTCTGAAGCTCCTTGTTCTTTGTCAATTCAATTGTTGAGCGTGAACTTGTACTTAAAAGAGAGTTTATACTTATGTGAGATGTTGAGAAAGTGCAGCAGAGTCTTTACATTGTGGAATCAAGGAAGAGCTATACTATAACAACTCTTTTGATTCTTAGTGAAATCCAACCGGTAGGCTGTCAGTGCGGAAGAGTGGATGTAAGCTTGGATTAAGCCAAACCACTATAAACATTGTGTTCTTATTCTCTTTCCTAAGCTCTTTTACTTTGATCTTAACTCCATCTGTTTATTAGAGTCTAATTTCCTTTTCATAATCTATTGCTAAATAGAGTTGGTTTAAAAGCAAAATTTTATACTTTACTCTGCAAAATTTGTTTTTGCACATATTCACCCCCTCTAGGTGCTCGTACTAGTTTTCACAAATAGTTCCAATATGATGACGAAAACTCTACCAAGGGAGAAGCTTAAACGTGATCAATTAAAAGCAGGGATAATGAATCCCTCCACATCATCATGAGGGAAAGATTTACTAGCCTAGTTTACTTTTATGTGGAGGAAGTTCAATGAATAGTAAGCCCTAAAAGGCTTGAACCCATATGATAAGTCATATGGAGAAATAGGATTTCTCACTATCTTTTAAATGGTAACTGCAAAGAAATTAGCAAAACTGCATTAACCAAGAAAAAATAGAAAACAAAAAATCTGGGGTGTAGAAATTAGTTTGATTTATATCAAGCAAGCATAAGAGGTTGATTCGTGACCCGATTGAACTGGAATTTTATCAACGTGTTTGTGGCGCACTATTCCCGAATTTGAACTATTTGATTTTCATTTGAAGCTCTCTACATTGGGTTTTTCGTGGGTTGATCAAAACTTGTGCTTTTTGATTAGATTTATCCTTGATCTCTTGAAATTTATGCATATTGCCAAGAATGATGTTCTTGAGGTCTTCGCTACTATGTACCTCTAGTATTTACTAGAGAAGAACTTTGCTCACCCAATTTTGTTAATATTAAGGATTTTTGGATGGACTTGGGTCCTGTGGTTTTTTATCTCCTCACATTAAGGAGGTTTTCCACATAAAAGATTTGCCTTGTGATTGCATGCTTGGTATTTGTTTTGTTCTACTATATCGATTCCTATTAGGTTTACACAAGATGTGAGATTATTTTATTCCGTTGTGTTAATTTGATATTGTTGGGATTGTTATTATTCTCCCAACACAATGTTCATCGTGAGGAGAGCAATACAAAGAACATAACAAAATATAAGTTCAGTAAAGTGCTCAACAAAACCAGTGTGAGATATTAATTCTAAGTTACATGTCATGAATTTAATTCCAAGTTCTACTCATGTCAGATATCAATTAAAATTGATTCTAAATGACATGGACCTACTAAATTACAAGCGATGTGCAGATTTAAAAATTAATATTCCTAACTAATGTAATCCACATGACGTAATTAAGTTCAATTTTTTTTTATGTTCTTTTACTTTTAGGAATTAACAAAAAGACAAACGACCCTAAAAGTCTACAAATTGCATGAATTAAATATGCTTGGCCTAAAGTACTATAGGATTTTAGCTTAAAAAAAAAAGAACTATAGGATTAGTAAAAATGCAATATAAATTCTATGTGCAAGATGACATATTTTAAATGCATGATATATGATATATGCAGTTTTAAGTCAATTAGCATATATAAAACTGACCATGGATTAATTCTATGATGCAAACTATATCAAATGTTTTTTATTTTATTTTACTAGATAAAGACTATAAATTTAAGACCTAAGACTCTACATATGAACTACCATGAAATTGTCATGTGACTAACAATTAAGTGATGCAATGCTAACTTGTGTAGAGTTTTTTATGTTATATAATCTATATACTTCCGACCCAAAAAAAAAAAACTAAAAACTATATACAATGTGGATAATGCATATAATGCAATTAATAACTAAAATTATCTATATAATATGATTATTAAAAATTAATTCTAAATGACGTGCATTGTATGATATGCATGGTATGAGACATAGTAATTTTAAATCTACATGCAATCTATATGGTCCTAACGACATTTTTGTTTGGTTTTTGTTTAATGAAAACTATGCCTTATTCTAAATCTATATGCATTTTAAGATTAACATGCACTGCCCTAAGTATTAATGCCTTAAAGTATGAATTATGAATGTGACCTAATTTCTAAACGTGTGTATGATATGCAATATGAACATGACAATCAAAGAATTTTTATGAGGGTATCAAACATAGTCTTCTTAAAGTTCATCGTTAATATCCAAAGACAACTATTCCAATACATGCAAAAATTACTCAATCAATCACACATGGAGAACATACATTAAAATCTTATCCATTTTTTCCCATCTCTTCCATGGAATATTTTTATCTGAGCTATATCATATTATATCCGAGTTTATCCTATCTTTAGTGGGAACTAAACACAAATAGGATAAATGACTTTCATTCTAGCTACCAAAGGCAGCCTAAATGTACAAAAGTCATGCGCGAGAGACATCCCCTTGAGAATCTGTCCTTGAAACTGCTCTTTTAAAATTTCAAATCAGATTTGGTTAGTTAGTTGTTCTCATCTTCGTCCTCATTCAAAGCATCAAATTCTACCAACTTAGCTGATGGGCGCTCTTATCTTTATCTCCAACTCTTTGACCGTGTCTCCTGCTTTCTACTTCTATTTGAATCGCCCAACCTCATCTCAGTACATTTGCCTTTAAATTTCACCAAGCGATGTCTGCAGTAAGAGAACAAAAGCCAACGCTTCCCTTTTATTCTCCGTCACCTCGTGATCCTCTAGTTCACGACCCCCCCATTCAAAAGAACTCCACCTTCTCCAAGTTCATCTCCTCTTACTTCTTTCGGCTCAAACTCACTAAATCCCTTTTAAAAATATCCAGCCCGAATCCATATATGACCGAGTCAAGAGTCTGACCAAAAGAGCAGAGTCATCTCCAATTCGTGCATCAAATATGAAATAAATTAAATTAGAATGTGGCCAAAATCTGGCCAAAAGAAAATGATTATTGAGATCCCAATTCCTCTCTGTAATCCTAGTGAAAATGATGAGATTTATTTCAAATAAGAGATATTGGCATGAAATGGAGTGGGGATATGTGCGTGAGATAGCCAGCCATGAGCTTCTAGAAACTCTTGATTGTGCACATGATGGTCCATGATAATATTGTGTGAGAACCGTGTGACTTGCATGTGATGGATGACTTACACGAAATGTGAATCCTAATAGTATTTTTGTTTAGAGTCAGGGTAGATCTCTAATTTTCTTATGCAAAAAATGACTAAATAGAATAGTCAAAATTTAGGAATCGACATTGATTTGAATACTTAACTGCCTAAATTGAGATTATGTGATTTACCTCAATTTGATTTGATTTGATTTGTTAAGCATTACCAAATAAGCAGTTTTCTTATTTGAGTTGCTTTGTATGTACGTTTGATAAATGGGGATTGGATCTTTGGGAATAGAGATTGGTCCCCTCAATTTTAAAAGGGACTGAGAGGTGCTAGTGTCCATCGGTGGAGTAGGATGTTGTCGAGGTGGCTGTGCATGAAATCGCGGAGGGCAGAGAGAGGGTCTATCGGTGGAGTATGAGAGAGTAAATCTTGAGCAGTGATGGTTGCCCCTTGCATAGCAGTCTGGCCCTAATCAAAACCTTATAGTAAAGTTCCTTCTCAATCGAAAATACTCGACTCGAATGGTTCGACCAAACTCGACCAGTTTGGGTAACCTCCGCCGGTTGCCATCCCTATAACCTAAAGGAACTTTGGCATTGCTAGTGGACCCAAAGCCATGAGGGTGGGGAACCGATTTCAGATGTCGACCATCAAAATTTCTGACCCCATTGGGCCTGGCGGATACTACCCATTCATAGCTTTCCCATCATGGTTGAATTGCTCTAAGCTGATGAACATTTCAAGCCCTAAGTTTTGTAGTTTTGGGCCATCTCCATATTCATATGCGTAGATTTAGACAACCTAATTCAGATTAAAGTTGACATATGGATCAGCAATCTAGTATAGTTAGCTCGCGTGTTATTGAGATTAGATGTTAGAGAATGCGTCTTTGCACACCAAATTTCCATCTCGAACCGCATTGTTAACGTTTAAGACCTACCGTTATTTTGTATTACGCTCAAAATCTTGATAAAGGAGAAAAAAAAAAGGGAAAATGTCACAAATAGTCCCTATACTTTTGCCTAATGTGCAATTTCGTCCCTAAACTTTCGATCGGCTCAATTTGGTCATTGAACTATTGATAAATGTCCAATCTAATCCCTACACTTTTGATCGGCTCAATTTGGTCCTGAACTATTCATAAATGTCCGATCTAGTCCTTCGTTATTGTTTTTCCTTTTTTTTTTTAAAAAAATTAAAAAATTAAAAAAAAAATTTAATTTTTTTTTGCTTTTTCACTCTTCCCTCCGCTGGCTCCGGCAGAGGGAAGCCGTCCGGCGAGGGCGGCCCTCGTCGGTGTCGGGCGAGGGGCCCTCGCCGGGGGTGCTCCTCGCCGACGTCGAGCGAGGGGCTCCTCGCCCAAGATGGCGAGGGGCACCCTCGCAGATCCGGCGAGGAGCACCCCGGCGAGGAGCCCTCACCCGATGCGGGCAAGGGGCTCCCTCGCAGATCGGCAAGGGGATCCCCCGCCGACGTTAGGCGAGGGAGCACCCCGGCGTCGGGCGAGGGCTGCCCGACGCCGACGAGGGGAGCCCCTTGCCAAATCTACAAGGGAGCACCCAGGCGTTGAGCGAGGACCGCCCTCCCAAATCCGGGCGAGGGCAGCCCTCGTCGGCATCGGGTGAGGGGCTCCCTTGCCGGGGTGCTCCTCGCCGGATCTACAAGGGAGCCCCTCGATCGACTCGGCGAGGGAGCCCCTCGCTCGACGCCAACGAGGGAGCACCCGGCATCGGGTGAGGGGCTCCCTCACCCCATCTGCGAGGAGCCCTCACCGACACCAGCCGAGGGCTGCCCTTGCTTGCGTCCGGTGAGGACGCTCGACGCCGGTGAGGGCGACCCGCGACGCCGGCGAGGGCGACCCTCGCTCGACGCCGGCGAGGCGCGACGCCGGCGAGGGCAACCCTCGCCGGACACCGGCTTCCCTCCGCCGGCTCCGGCGGAGGGAAGAGAGAAAAACAAAAAAAAAAAAAAAAAAGGAAAAACAATAACGAAGGACTAGATTAGACATTTATGAATAGTTCAAGGACCAAATTGAGCCGATCAAAAGTTCATGGACTAAATTGAACATTTATCAATAGTTCATGGACCAAATTGAGCCGATCGAAAGTTCAGGGATGAAATTGCATATTAAGCAAAAGTATAGGGACCATTTATGACATTTTCCAAAAAAAAAAAAAGGGCGCATTTCCCCAATTTTAGCTACCAAGACCATATTATAATGATTTTTTAAGGGCCCATAGCAACGATAGGCCCAATGCCTATTGGGCCTTTACAATGAGGCTCCTCACATGCAGCAAACTCACCCGACAACTACACGCATTGTCTGATCCGTTTCAAACTTTGGAGTTCGAGTCAACTGTTTGATTATCAGCTTCTAAGCTGATGAACATTTCAAGCCCTAAGTTTTGTAGTTTTGGGCCATCTCCATATTCATATGCGTAGATTTAGACAACCTAATTCAGATTAAAGTTGACATATGGATCAGCAATCTAGTATAGTTAGCTCACGTGTTATTGAGATTAGATGTTAGAGAATGCGTCTTTGCACACCAAATTTCCATCTCGAGCCGCATTGTTAACGTTTAAGACCTACCGTTATTTTGTATTACGCTTAAAATCTTAATAAAGGAGAAAAAAAAAGGGCGCATTTCCCCAATTTTAGCTACCAAGACCATATTATAATGATTTTTTAAGGGCCCATAGCAACGATAGGCCCAATGCCTATTGGGCCTTTACAATGAGTCTCCTCGCATGCAGCAAACTCACCCGACAACTACACGCATTGTCTGATCCGTTTCAAACTTAGGAGTTCGAGTCAACCGTTTGATTATCAACTTCTAATTACAGCTTTCAAAACTTGCATTGCACCCTTCCAACTTGGAAGAGGGAGGTGGGGGGTTCAAATCCCCACCTTCTCAGGGGGGATTGGGATGTGGACGATTTCATTTTCGGAATGGGTTTCGACTCCCACGCCCTGCAAGGAGGTAGGGCAAAAGTCTAAGAGTGAATGTTAGAGTAGGATTAGAGTAGAACCAAATAAAAAAAAAAAAGTAGCATTGTTTTGAGGGGTTTTGAGCTCTAGCTAGTATTTGCTAGTTCCAATGCTTTTGATATGGAGTTCATTTCGAATAAACTTTCTTTTACATCGTCATTGGACCTAATAAGAATCCACAAAGAAAGGATATATCGCAATCCTCATAGAAACTTACATCTTTTCGATCTTTTCGCTAGAAGTCAATAAAATGTTATATTTAAATAGTAAAACACTGTATTCGTCTAACAATTTAAATTCTTAAAACAACTGGCAAGAGTCCTAAAACATGCTTCATTGTGTCAAAGCATAAATAAGGAATCTCGAATTCAAATATTTCCAAGCCTCTATTTGCCTCCTCTAGGTATATTTTCACACTTTAGTTTTGGCCAAAATCCAATCTACTTCTGAAGGAGAGTGTTGTATTTAAATATTAAAATTTCACCTTCATACATATAGATAAAACTACGATCTGGGGACAGTATTTTATTTCTAGCCACTGCTATGAGTTCTACGGAATAGAGTTAGTCCCCATTTATATCACTACCTTAATGACTAAATAGAAAAAAAAAAATTAAAAATAAAGCTCGATAAAAAAAAGTAAAAACAAAAAGAAATACAAGGGCCTGGCATGCCAATCCAGTTGGCTTTGTTGATAAAGGATTGGCAACTTGTGCTGCTGAAGCATCTAAGCCTTCCCGGTCATCTGGACCATATTCTGAAATCCCTCGAACATCAGCCCTGGGAACATGCATCGAAACATACTTTTAAATTGCAATATGCATGAATTGATCATATTGGAAAAAGAAAAGATAGGAATAGATTAATCATCTTACATGCAGTACAAGGAAATCTGCCTAACAAAGCCATGGGACGGGTGGGAGAAGTTGGACGGATCCATTTAGTCTGCTTGAGGAAAATTTTCCCTAGATGTATAAGCCTGCTGATATCAAACTAATTTTCATTTTGAGCAGCAGAGATTAGGGATGAGTGCACTTACATTAGGAAGAGAGACGGATTGCAATTGCGGGGACAAGCTCAGCCATCCATCATACACTGCAAAATAAATTATCAATCCCAAATTGAAAAAAAAAAAGTCTCCATCGAAACAGTGACTTCTAATCTAAAAAATAGAGAGTCAAAATGGTATGTGTTTCTCATCTAAAGTTATGATTGAGAAAATAAGGATTTGAGATTACCTGTCTTCCATCCAGGCAACACTTTACAAGTCACCAAGACATGTCTCATATTCTACTGGAGGGCTAGGATACTCTCCAAGACGATAGGTGCCCCAACTGTTCTATTCTGCATTAGCTGCTGTTGTTGCATAGATGTTTAAACCTTCTGGAAGAAGGCCCTCAAAAATACCACCCCATTCACAACCTTCAAGGTAGCACACCTGTGTTCATAATGCAAAAGGAACAAAATGAAAAATATAGACAACGTCCTGTATGAAGCAAATTGCTTTAGTGAACCTAAACTTACCAAGCTTTTATAGGTCCAAGACACGTGCTTCTTTTTGAAGACATCCGTTAGTTCATCAGCATATAGAAAAGGGCTGGTGAGCATTCCTATTAAATATCGATGTCAACTGTGAGATTTTGATATGAACACGGTTAGATAAATCATCTATAAATTGGGGAATGGGTGCAAATGAGATATGGAACCCAATCCAACTTTTATGACTGTACTACAAATATCTCAGTTCAGCTCAACATGTGTCATATAAACACATGAGAGACAATCTACAACCAATGGAGATCTTCTTGAGGAATTATCGAGTACTAACCAAGCACACCTGGGCCACCATGATCAGTATAGTAGATGAAGATAGTATCATCCAGACCACTATCCACAACCTTCCCACTACCCCTTGTGAGAGCAATCTTGTTTCCGAGGATAACAGAGAAAAATGTGTAAATGTTAACATCCTCTCTAGTGTAATCCTGCCACCAGAAAAGTAATTAGTGATTGAACATTTGATAACAGACCTTTAGAAAACAATTTTCATGTTAAACTAGTGACCAAGCCTTTGAAAACAAACTTTCGACAAATCTGGACAAAAATTTTCATCCTAAATTAGTGAATTAGCATTTGAAAATAGATGTTTGGAACTCCTTCATAAACATCGTCGCCATCTAGACTCTTAATAACAATTATAGGCCTAGGGTTCTCTTCATTGGAAGCGACGTCATCATTCATTACAAGCTCTTCTTATCTTTGGAGCATCAAGGTCCCAGCGGCTGCGAGCTCTTCTTATCTATGGAGAAACCTCTTTTGTATAAAAGGAGACATAACGTCTCATGTCAAGTGTCATTGGGGATGGAAAGAACATCGCTTTATGGTTTGATCCTCAGCACCCCCGTCGTGGAATCCTGAAGGATCATTTTCCCATGAGAGTTTTCTATGACTCTGAGCTCTCTTCCAAATGCCAAGGTTGTCAATGGGATCTTGAATCATTCATGGAGGTGGCCTGCAGCGAGATCAGATGCTCCGCTGTCTATTCGAGTTGAGGCTCTTGCCCAAATCGATGATGTGAAAAGCAGACCAAGGGATTTGATAGGAGTACAATAACATACAGCTATTGAAATCAGAATGCCGTTCCTCCTCAACACGTAAGTGGTTCCTCCTCTACCAAAGGCGTTTGATAGGCTCTTGTCCCAAAATCTACGGTAATTGGTTCATTCCAACTGTAGTACTTTAGCTTTAGCCGGTACGTCCATGATGGGGTGCAAACGGAACGCACGTTTCATTTTTGATGCGTTACGATGGAAAGTCACTAATGGAGGGGTACAAAGGGAGACGTATAAAAGCCTCCCGAACACAACCGTTGGAATAGTTGGCAATTCATTAGCACCAAAATTCTCTCCATTTCCATCAAAGAAGAAAAGGAATTCCATTTCATTTTTGCAAGAATGATCGGCATTTACACCGTGGAAATCGGGTGTTTTCCTTGTGATTACATCCAGACTAACGTGATGAAGTATTGTTCGTGATAAATTCGCAATTCAACGTTCGTTCCGGGGCTATTTGCTGTTTGCACATCGGAATTAGGTAAGTCGTCTTCCGCCGACTCGAATTCCAACATTGGTATCAGAGCCCGATCGTGATTTCTGCCTTGTTTTTTCATCGAGTTTTCACATTTACAATTTGATATTGAGATCAAGATTTTGTATTCTAAACTGTTTGGATCTCTGATAGTCGGAATTGCCCCATGAAAAAGTCGAAATTGAACCGGAGCGAAGAACGGGTTCAGGGTCGCGTGATCCGTGAGGTTTCGGCCTTTTTTTGAAACAATTTTTTGGTCAAAATTAATTTTTGAATATATAGGGTGAAAGAGCTCGTCGAGACAAGTTTGGAGATGGGTCGAGCGCCGCCGGGAGAAACCGGACGTGCCCACACGTGCAGCCAAAAGCCGCTGCGCGTGGGCGTCACGCCCCTGAAGCGCCCACACGCGCAGCCAGAAGCCGCTGCGCGTGAGCGTCACGCGCCTGAAGTGCTGGCGAAGCCAGCACGTGCGTCACATGCACCAGTTGGTGAACCGGCACGTGCGCGACACGCGCCAGCCGGAACCGGCAACGAACGGCATGCGCCGTGGTGATGTCACCGTGACGTCATCCAACGGTCGGTAACCACCGGGATGACGTCATTCGCGCGTCATCACCGGTGGTTGGGTTGGTCAACCGGTCACCGACCCGACCCGACCCGACCGGAGACCCGACCCGACCCGAGACCCGACCGTTGATCGGTCCCGACCCCCCGACACGACCGTCGGACCGGTCAACGGTCGGACCGGCTAGGAGCCTTTTGGCTTGCTGGCGTGTGCACCACACGCGCCGCACACTCAAGCGGCACGTGGGGGCGCATGCGAGCTCTGATTGGAGCGTGATTGGTGGCATTTGTTCGTATGAGTGTTCTCTACACTATGCTATAATTATTTTATACTTTTGAGTTTTATAAATGTATGAAAATGCTTTGGAAACCCTATGTACGCATAATTTTTTGGGGTTTAATGCAGTTTATTCATTTGTAGCTTGTATTTTCTTGTGATTTAGGAAATACAGTAGCTAGCTTGTGTGAAAATGATGTTATGTATGCTGTGTAGAGCTTGGTTCAATGATATGATGTATATATTTTAATATACTTGTAATTTTCTAGTTGCTAGAAAATAAGAACAAGGGTAGGAAATCCATTTCATGTTGAATTGCAATTTTAATTATAGTTGAAGCATGATTGTTGTTTATACATTGATTATTATCATGCTATATTCTTGTGTTAAGGAAAAATGTAGAAATTACATAAGATTATGTAATTATTTTTTCTAGTGGGAGTTCGTAGGTTGGTAGAATTGAAAGGAGTTCTCACCTAGAACTTAAAATTTGCGCAAATTAAACTAATTAATTATAATAGAACAATTGTACATAGAAGTTGATCGGGAACATTGTGAACTTTTGCTTTTGTGTTTTTTGTTGAATTATCATTAATTTAGTTTGTCTTTGCTGCAAATTAAATGTGTGTTACTCTGTATAGTGTGCTAGTATTGATTCTGTGTTTATTATGTCAATGTGTTATAGCAATTGATTATGGCTTCGGCATCCAAGACCATTGTGGCTAACCTCAATAAGGGTGAGAAGTTGAATGGTGACAATTATGATATTTGGCACCGAAAGGTTCAGTACATTCTTGAGGAGCAAGAGGTTTTGGAAACCCTCAACCATACCATGGATGAACCTAAGCATGGAACTTCAGCTCAACACAGGAGAGATCTGGAAGCTTATCAAGCTTGGAAAAAGAAAAATAACATTGCTCGCATCACGTTGCTGAGCTGTATGCAAGATGATCTCATGTGTGAGTTTGAGAGTTATGACAAAGCTCAAGCTATGTGGGTTGCCTTAAAAGATAAGTTTGGGGGTACATCTGCCACTAAGCTGAGGAGACTCACCATCAAGTTTGACACATTCCAAAAGCGCCCAAATGTAATGATGAGGCAGCATCTTCAGGAGATGTCAAACATGATCCGTGAGCGATGAACAAAGTTCAGGCTGTTATCACTCTCCCTTACAATTGGGAGCATATGAAGATCAATATGACGCATAATGAAAATATTGTCACTTTTGATGATATTGCGCGTCATTTGGAATTAGAGGATGAGCGCCTAGAGGCTACAAGATCCTCTACCCATGCTTATGTTGTTGAATCGAGTTCGCGCAAAGCTTCGGGCTTTAAGCGCAAGAGGAATCTTCAGTTCAACAACAAAGGGAAGATGATTGATCAGGCACCCAAGAGGGCTTAGACCTTTCGACGCAAGAAGCGTGGTGGGAAGAAGGACAAGGCCAAGATGGAGTGCCACAATTGTGGCAAGTTGAGTCACTTTGCTCGTGAATGCACTGAGCCGAAAAAGGTACCCCATTACTCAATTACTTTGAGTAATGCTTTTGTTTCTAGTATTGTAATGCTTGCTGAATCTTATCCAATGTGGACTGTAGACTCAGGAGCAACAGAGCATGTAGCTAGAGACCGAGAAGCATTTGTGGAATATCGTCGAATACCGCCTGGAAGAAGATGGATATATGTTGGGAATAACTCAAGAGTTGAAATGAAGGGTATCGGCACATGTAAATTAATTTTACGTGGTGGTCGAAACCTGTTCCTGCATGATGTCCTTTATGCTCCAGATATTCGACGAAACTTGGTCTCTATAGTTGTTCTTCTTAGCTTAGGTTATGTATTGAATTTCCATGGTGATTGTGTTGACATTTTGTATGGAACAGTTTATTATGGTTCAGGTCATGTATTGAATGGTTTTATGGTGTTAGACATTGACTATGATCAGTATAATGTTAATGTTGATGGTTGTTTTTCTTTAATTGCGTCTTCTAACAATGTTGAGATTGATGCAAGTACTTGGCATGCTAGATTAGGTCACATTGGATTGCAAAGAATGCAAAGATTAGCTAGAGAAGGCCTTTTAGGGTCACTCACTAATGTTAGTCTATCCGTATGTGAACATTGTCTGGCGGGAAAAACAACTAGAAAACCATTCAGTAAAGGGGCTAGAGTTGAATTTCCATTGCATCTCATACATTCTGACATTTGTGGTCCTTTGAATGTGAGGGCGAGGCATGGAGCCTCATATTTCATCACTTTCATAGATGACTTCACACGTTTCGGTTATGTCTTTATGATCTCCCATAAGTCAGAAGCATTAGACTGCTTTAGACGATATGCAGCGATGGTAGAGAATCTGTTGAACAAAACAATAAAGGCATTGAGAACTAATTGTGGACGTGAGAATCTATCGGAGCAATTCAAAGCTCTTTATGATAAAAAAGGAATTGTACGACAATTGATTATTCTTGGTACTCCACAACAAAATGGGGTAGCTGAGAGAAGGAATAGAACCCTATTGGAAATGGTTAGGTCTATGATGGCGCAAGCAAATTTACTTATCTCCTATTGGGGAGATGTGTTATTGACTGCTGCTTATATACTTAACCGTGTGCCCTCAAAATCGATCACTTCCACCCCTTATGAATTATGGACTGGTAGGAAACCAGACTTGAGTAGTCTACGTCCATGGGATGTGTAGCTTATATTCATGATTCTTCTCATAAACATGGCAAATTAGGTCCTAGATGGAAGAAATGTATCTTTATAAGATATTCCGAACACTCCAAATGGTACGTGTTCAAAGGTGAACAAGCTGATGGAAGTGTGACCGAAATGGAGTCACGAGATGTCACGTTCTTGGAGAACGATTTTCCTAGTAGAGGTGAGATTGATAAGGACTTCTAATTATATGAGATGGAAGATCCTGATAACACACCCACTGATGTTGTAGAGGGAAATGAAGATTTACCTCAACACACAAGACCTAGTGGGAGTGTTGCATCGCTTGATGAATTGAATTCAAAAGAAATTCAATTGCGTAAAAGTAATCGTAAAAGTATTCCCCGTCATCGTTTTGAGATTGAAGGGGAATCATTTATGATTGCTCAAAAAGACGATGCCGAGCCTAAGACTGTTCAAGAGGCTCTCTCATCCTCTGACAAGGAAGAATGGAGAAAAGCTTTGGAAGATGAGATGGAGTCAATGAGGGCAAACCATGTCTGGGACTTGGTTGATCTACCATCCAATCGTAAGGCCATTGGAAACAAATGGGTCTTCAAGATTAAGCAAAGGGTGGATGGATCTATTGAAAAGTATAAGGCCCACCTTGTGGCAAAAGGCTATACTCAACAAGAGGGTATAGACTATGAGGAAATTTTTTCACCAGTTGTAAGGTTTGTCTCAATACGCCTTATTCTAGCCATCGTTGCACATTTGGACCTTGAATTACATCAAATTGATGTAAAGACGGCATTTCTCAATGGAGAATTAGATGAGGAAATCTATATGAAACAACCAATAGGTTTCATAACTAAAGGTCGAAAGCATAAAGTTTGCAAGCTTAATCGCTCAATATATGGCCTTAAGCAATCATCTAGACAGTGGTATCTTCGTTTTCATCGAGCAATAATAACTTTTGGTTTCACGATGATCGAAGAAGATCACTGTGTATATGTCAAGCAATCCAAAAATAAATTTGTAATTTTATCACTTTATGTGGACGATATTCTGTTGGCTGGAAATGACAAAGTTTTAGTTATCACCATAAAAAAATGGTTGTCCTTCAATTTTGAGATGAAGGACATGGGAGAAGCTGCTTATATATTAGGAGTTAAGATCGAAAGAGATCGATCAAGGAAACTCATTACTTTATCACAAGAGTCTTATATTATGAAGATTCTTGAGCGTTTCAATATGCAGCATTGTAATCTCATTGATACCCATGTCATGCAAGGTGAAGGCCTAAGTACTGAGATGTGTCCTAAGACTTCAGAAGAAATCAAAGTGATGGAAACTGTTCCTTACGCTAGTGCAGTCGGAAGTTTGATGTATGCTATGATGTGTACTCGACCTGACATATGTCATGCTGTGGGATTGGTGAGCCGATATCAATCAAATCTCGATCAAGCACACTGGAAAACAGTGAAAAGGATCCTAAGATACTTGAAGGGCACCATGGACTATCGAATTTGTTACCAAGAGAATGATTTAAGCTTATTAGGTTATTCAGATGCCGATTGGGGTGGAGACCTGGATGAGTGTAAATCGACTTCTGGATATGCGTTCTTGCTCAATGGAGGTGCAATTTCTTGGAATAGCAAGAAACAGACATGCACGGCCTTGTCTACGATGGAGGCAGAATTTATTGCATGTTCTGCACGTAAAGTGCAAGAAGCAGTATGGCTAAAACGTTTCTTGGAAAATTTAGCCACTGTCACTGAAGTTCCAAGACCGGTGACAGTTTATTGCGATAGTCAAGCAGCCATTGCCTATGTGAAAGATCCAAAGTATCATGGAAGGACAAAGCACATTGATATAAAGAATAACTTCATCAGAGATATTATAGCGCAGAAAGAAGTGATCCTGCAATACATTTCAACCAATAGAATGGTTGCTGATCCATTTACGAATGCTATTCCTAGAGACATATTCTTGACCCATAGGATGTCACTAGGATTGTGTAGAATGTGATATATGTTATTGTAGAGGATCATTAGTTTATGTATTTGTGGACAAATGTATTGTACTTGTTTGTTTATTAGTGATTTGATGTTTTATCAAAAAGTACAAATTCACTATAAGACTAGCACAAACACACATATATTATTGAAAAGTATGTCAGCAGGCAATGATTGGCTCACTCACACGAGCAATTGCCTCAAGTATTGTAGTTAGCACGTTGAGATGAGACGTTATGTACAAATAAATGCTAAAGAGCAAGTTTGGTACATAAAATATGTTGCCTTGATTGGAGTCAAGATGAGGTATGTGATTGGTTTAATAACAAGACTGAACATGATAGTCCCACAATCATGTATGCCTGAAAGATACCGGATGCGAGTACTTAATTGGGCACTATAGAAAGCGAGCTGATATAGCACTCAGGCTAAACATGAGTACGTGAGAAGCACGTGACTATGTTTAAGCTAAGATCTATATGGTGGATATATTTGATGATTGACATACGCTCTTATAGAAAGAGTAATCCACTAGAGTATGTAATTCATACTACATGTGCATTGTACGACCAATAAGGGAAGATGAGTAAAATTATCCATGTTTACTCATCGTGTGAGCCCTTGAGGTAATTTGTATTTTATCTCAATTTTGTGCCCTATGTTACTTCTGACTATGTTCTCGAAGAGAAAGATCAATGTTGCTACTTTAGCATGTTACGGGCGGTCATGAATAGATATGGCTAATGGGACATGTCTAGGAAAGTAGTTGTTCTGAAATTGAGAGAGACATGAGTGTGAAGGAAGACTATTGTTGTTTTACATCTATCATATGTATTTATTGGTCGACCAATTATATCGCCCTATGTGGTTGCGGATATAATTGTAAATATATGGTGTTTTGAGAATAATCAAGTATAGCCTTTATGGGATAGGTATACTTGGATTGATGTAACAAAATATGTCTGGGGCACTACGAGACATCCATTGTTTATTTCTTTTCAGGGTTGTAGCCATTATGTCATCCCTAACAGGCGCATAATTTGAGCTCCCAAGTGCAGGTGTGCTCACTGGTCGCACGGTTTATTTGTCAGTATGAATTGTTTTGTAAAATTGATGAATGTTGAATGTCTTATATTCTTGATAGAGCGCTATCAAACCCATCATGTCCGAGTGGGAGATGTAGTACTTTAGCTTTAGCTGGTACGTCCATGATGGGGTGCGAACGGAACGCACCGTTTTTTTTTGATGCGTTACGATGGAAAGTCACTAATTGAGGGGTACGAAGGGAGACGTATAAAAGCCTCCCGAACACAACCGTTGGAATAGTTGGCAATTCATTAGCACCAAAATTCTCTCCATTTCCATCAAAGAATAAAAGGAATTCCATTTCATTTTTGCAAGAACGATCGGCATTTACACCGTGGAAATCGGGTGTTTTCCTTGTGATTACATCCAGACTAACGTGAGGAAGTATTGTTCGTGATAAATTCGCAATTCAACGTTCTTTCCAGGGCTATTTGCTGTTTGCACATCGGAATTAGGTAAGTCGTCTTCCGCCGACTCGAATTCCAACACCAACAATAGCCAAGGGCCTTAGAAGAGACACAAACTTTTGAGAGAGAGAGAGAGAGAGAGAGAGAGAGAGAGAGAGAGAGGAGCACAATAACATACAGCTATTGAAATCAAAGTTTGATTTGCAGCAAGCCTAACTTAAAACGTCAAAATGAAATACTAAGAGGGACACGAAAGTACTTATGCCAACAAAGCAAAAACTCACTGCAGGAGCAAAACTCGAGAAAAAATGTAAAGATATCCAACTAAGGATCCATTCATTTTGCGGAAAATATCATGTTTCCGGAAAACATTTTCCTAGACATCATTTTTCAAGAAAATGACTCTATTTTCCAAAGTGTTCGACTAAAAACTAAACTTTAAGTGGAAAATATTTTCCACCATTCATTAGCTAATTTAATTGTTTGGGAAAAATTATCAAAAATTAAATTATAATTGATTAAAAAATTAGTTTTATTTTTATATTTTTTAAAAATTTGAATTTTAAATTATTTGTAGTTTTAAAAATCGAAATTTTTATCTTTTTTTTCTTTTTCCTTTTCTTTTCCTTCCTCCTCCTTCTTATGCCACCACATGCCCGACGATGGCCGACTACCCAACAACCAACCAAGACCCCGTCACCGATCAGCTAGGTAGAGCCTTACCGGCCCGGGGTGAGGCTCGAGCCGGCTTGCGGATGAGGGGACGCTCCACCACCGTTGATCGTCGGCATTGAAGGAGGAGGAGGACGAGATCAAAACCCAAGGCTTCATGAGGGTGAAGATCCAGCCCACCAGATGAGGGGATGCTCCACCGCTACTAATCGTCGGTGTCGAAGGAAGAGGAGATGAGATCACAAACCCTAGGTTTCGTGGAAAGAGGGCAAAAATGAATCAGGAAAGAAGCAACGCAACAAAAGATTGCATGAGAGCGCATGCGTAAGGACGGGAAAATGATTTCCTCTTTTCAAAAGAGAAAATCATTGACCGAAAATATTTTCTTTGACCATCTATTTTCCGCCCATCCGAACACCGAAAATTTCGGAAAATATTTTTCCAGAAGTTGTTTTCCATGAAACGAAAAGACCCTAAGTTTATGAATAGCTTTTATAGAATCTTCAAACACAACAAAAATTTTAACACTATTCAATCCAACAACACAACGTAATTCGGCCAACAACCCCACCAAATCCTCATTGTAAGAAGTTCAGACAAATGTATACATACAGGGACGACTTATAATCAAAGATCCTATGGGAACACACTTAACAATTCAGAAAATCCAAAATCAAAGTTTAGCTATGCTGGGGCACACACTCTCGAACACGTGTCCTCAGAATCCACAAAAAGTGGACATATCTGTCTCTCACTTGCTTGACGAGCCGTAGCGCCGCAAGCCTGGTTTGATCGGCAAAACTCTTCTTTCCCTTCTAGTGGCGGGAGGGCCCGTGATCAGAAGAATTAGTCAGGGTTCCTGATTGAAAAATAGAAAGTTGATCGGCTGTAGAGAGAAAAAAGAAAATTGAAAATCTTTCACGGAGGCATGAAAATTTCGAAGCCATTGTCGAACCCAAAATCACTACTAGCATGCGAATTCTGAAAACCCTAAGCCCCTCCCTGACAGGGGGTTGATGTAGCTGCCCTGAATATGTGCTGCGTACCCTTACCAATATTATTTAAAATATTAGAAATCGTTGCTTTCCCATCTACAAACTTAGTGCGCGTTTGGTAACAATTCTATTCCCGAAAGTAAATTATGATCAAAAATGATTTTTTTTTATTTCATTCTCAATAACAGATTCTAAGCATTTTAAGTCGTTTGATAACTGCCAAATTTTTTTATTCTGAAATAGAATTGCCTTTAGTACCATACTCATTGATTTCTGTTCCAAATCAATTTCTTTTAATTTTTAAATAATTTTTATACTTTTTCATTTTTTTCATTTTTTTCATTTTCTTTTCTTTTCTTTTTTTCTTTTTTCTCCTATTCTTTTTCTTCTTCAGGCCGGTTGCCGGACTGGCAACTAGCTAGATGAGGGTTGGTGAGGCATCGCCGGCAGCTTGGTCGCAAGGCTTGCCTAGCCTCGGCAAGGCCGAGCCTCGCTAGTGGCCAGGCCGGCCTCACCAGGGCTGGGCACGCCACCAATGGGGCTAGGCGAGCCTCATCGGAGACCACGCCCGCCACCAAAAATGGGGTGGTCGATAAAGAAGAAGAAAAAAGAAGAAGAAGAGTTGTTTTGATTCTTAAATTTGTTCTCAGAACAAGAATTAATTTTTTTTTATTTTCCAAATCTACTCCCGAGAACAAAAAAAATAGAAATTTATTCCCTAGAACAAAAATTTTACCAAATGCGATTTTGTTCCCAAATTACTCTTAGAAACAAAAAATCAAAATCTGGCCCTGTTTGGTAACCATCCAAACAGGGCCTTAGTACCCCGGTGAGAAGAATCAGTCAAGATTCCTGCTTGAAAAATAGAAAGTTAATTGGCTGTAGAGAGAAAAAAGAAAATTGAAAATCTTTCACGAACGAACGGAGGCATGAAAATTTCAAAGCCATTGTCGAACCCAAAATCACAACGGAGGATGGGTTCTGATTTCACCCGCGATTTGCAATGGGGATCTTGAATCGAAAAAGGGCAAAAGAAACGATTTGCAGACTACAATTGCATCGAAAAGAAGGGCAAACAAAACGATTTCCACGAGATAATATCGGCTAAGCTAAGAGAGAAAGCATCGAAACAATTCGAGGATGGATTCTGATTTCACCTGCGGTTCCCCTCCAGTAATAGCCGGCCTCTCCATCTTCTTCGATCGAAAACAGAGACTAAGATGTAGGTAGAGAGAGAGAGAGAGAGAGAGAGAGAGAGAGAGAGAGAGAGAGAGAGAGAGAGACGAGGGTTTTCTCGACGAAAAGGGGGAGGGAAAGCAGCCTATAAATAGCGCGTACTAGTCAGAATTTACTCACCGCCCGTCTTCGTGCCTGAAACCGAAGCTGATTTTGGAAAATAGATATAAGGCGTGTTTGGTAACGATTCTGCTCCCAGAACAAATTCGATCCGAAATAATTATTTTTTATTCTGTTTTTGGGAATTAATTCTGAGTAAAAAAAAACGCATTTTATAACTATACAAAATTTCTGATTCTAGAATAGAATTGCATTTGGTACTGTATTCATTGATTCTGTTCTATATTAATTTCTTTTAATTTTTAAATAATTTTTATAATTTTTCCTTTTTTTCTTTTCTTTTTTTTTTCTTTCTTTTTTTCCTTTTTTCCTTTTTTTTTCTTTTCTTTTTTTTTTTTTTCTCCTATTCTTCTTCTTCAGCCGGTCGCCGAACCGACAACTGGCCAGATGAGGGCCGGCAACCTCACCAGAGCGTCCCTGACCCTCGGCGAGTCCGACCCCTCGTTAGCCGAGCCTCGCCGATGGCCAAGCCGATCTTGCCGGCATTGGGCGAGGCCCGCCTAGCCACCGATAGGGCTGGGTGTCGTGAGGCTCACCCAACCACCGGCGAGGCTTGGCGGTGGCAAGCGGGCCTCGCCTCGCTGTGGCTAGGTGAGGCCCGCCTAGCCATCGGCGAGGCTAAGCGAGCCTCACCAGGGCTAGGCAGGCCTTGCCCAGCCCTAGTGAGGCCGGCCTCACCGATGGTCGGGCTTGCCTCGGCAAGCTCACCGAACCTCACCCCGGCCTAGCGAGCCTCCAGTAAGCTCACCGGACCGGTTGCCGGCGAACCGGTGGCGCGGACGGCGGCAACCTGCCAGAGCGGCAAGCAACGGTCGCATGGATGGATGGTCAATGAAGAAGAAGAAGAAGAAGAGTTTTGATTCTCAATTTTGAGAACAAGAATCATATATATATAGTTTTGATATATATATATATATATTTATTTTTATATATATTTATTTTTATTTTTATTTATTTATTTATTTATTCTTGATTCTACTCCTAATCTATTCCCGGGAACAAAAATTTTACCAAACGCAATTATGGGCCTAAACTGATTCTGGAAATAAAAAATCAGAATTTAGCCATGTTTAGATGGGTACCAAACAGGGCCTATTCGTTTCTCTCTCTTGCTGGCCCACCAGTTTCTCGAAATGATCTCTCTACTGCATAGACTCTCTCTCCTCCTAGACTGCACCCTCTCTCTCTTGTCTACAATACATTTATTAAAACTTTTCTCTTTCCTTCTAGAAGCAGACGTTTGTTCCACTGCATTTCTCTCTCAGGTTTCAAAATTTTGAGTCCCAAATTCTCTCTCCGTGCTTATTGTTGCTCCAACATTCGTCAAGTGGCCATTCCCCTGCCATCTTCGACGAAGCACATTACAGCCGCCCCTACTCTGATGCTCACTCGCTTCTCTCTCCGCACTCGTTGATGCTCCAAACATCCAAAAGATCGAGAAGCTCAACTGGGCGCTAAAGGAGCAAGTGAAGTCCTTGTGCGTGGAAAGTTAGATTTGGAGGACCTCGCCCAAGCCAACGAGGCCACTGCCAACACCCTCAGTACCAACCTAGTAAGTATTAAATTATATCTCAAGTTTGAGCGTTTAAAAAACGTGATCTGCCTAGCTAAAAAAAATTATTATTTGATCGTGAATATATTTTTTTGATAAAAATAATATTTAAGATTACGCACAAGAAAAGAATTTTGAAATTCTTTTTGGGTTTTGAATGTCTCAATCAACAAAAGAAGCTTTGTCCAACTACATAAAGATTTATAAAAGAGGAAATAATTATTTTTAGGTCTTGAATGTCTTCGGTCAAGAAGGGTTTCAAACCTTTACAGGAGCCAGTCTACATGGAAGACTAAAGTTGGTGGGCTCTGGTCAAATTTTTGACCTTGGGCACACATATAAAATGTAGAAAGCGTTCATTCTTCAAGAGTAGTTGCAAGATTTGAAAATCGCATGAGAAAGATGTCTAGAAAGAAGCCGCGCGAAACCTTGAATAGGATCACAAAGTCATATGTACGCGAACCAAACACGAACCTGATTTTGGCATGCGTAGAGCATTTTTGTTTTGAGTTTGAACACATGATAATTTTATACAATGAGTTTATGTCCAAATGAGTTGTTTAGTTATAAAATTTATATTTAAATTAGATGTAAAAACACTTGAGCGTATAAATAATTGTAAATTTTGATTCTCCGATTATAGTAAATTATTTATTGCTGGCTTCTCCCGTAGATGTAGCTACCAAACCACGTAAATTTTTTGGTGTCTTTATTATTATTATTATTATTGGTAAAATGTGGCTTTATTATTTTTCGTTTATTTCTCTAGTGATTTTGCGTTGACATAAATTGCAAAATCCTGTCATTTTTTGCATATTATATTTCAACTGTAAGGACGATCGCCCTTGCGGCAGGGCCTCCTTGGAGGACGAGGTGGACGACGCCGCATCATTCTGCGAGAGCAATTACGAAGGTGGAAAGGAGGAGAGCGGGAGGCGGGCGAGAGGGGAGGCGTAGCAAGATAAGAGGAGAGAGAGGGGGATGACGACGTGGTCCTAGAAGCGTGGGAAGGAGGAGGCGAGCATGCTGTCGTTGCCATGCAGGCATCTATGTTTGTGCGCAGGTCTTCCCCCCGTTTTATCAGTGGAACCCTAGAAAGAGACAGAAATAACGAAAAAATGGCACAATGTCCTCAACTCTCTCATTCCCAGTTGAACTCTATTTTTTGTCGGTGTCAAGTACTCTACATCAGCAACCAAATTGCCCAACAAATCTGGGTGGAAAATTTTCTAATTAGACCGAATAAAAGACAGACAGACATGTTCCGGTCAAATTTTTGAACAACAGAAGAAGGGTTTGATGTAAAACATAAAGGTTTATAAAAGAGGAAATAATATAAAATAAAAATAAATAAATAAAGGAAGGGTTTCAAATCTTTACCAGCGGTAGGAGCCTAGTCTATATTGAAGACTAAAGTTGGTGGGCTCCAGTCAAATTTTTGACCTTGGGCACACATAAAATGCAGAAGGCGTTCATTCTTCAAGAGTAGTTGCAAGATTTGAAAAACGCATGAGAAAGACGTCTAGAAAGAAGCCGCCCGAAACCTTGAATAGGATCACGAAGCCATATGTACGCAAACCAAATAGGATCACGAAGCCATATGTACGCAGACCAAACACGAATATTGGAGTTCTTGATTTTGGCATGCATAAAGCATTTTTATTTTGAGCTTGAACGTGTGGTAATTTTGTGTAATGAATTTATATCTAAGTGAAAACACTCAAGCATGTGAACAATTATAAACTCTAATTCTCCGATTATGGTGAATTATTTGCTGCTAGTTTTTCTCATGGATGTAACTACCGAACCACGTAAATTTCTAGTGTCCTTATTATTTCTCGTTTATTTCTCTGATGATTTTGCGTTGACATAAATTGCAAGACCCTGTCATTTTTCGCGTATTATATTCCAACAATAAGGCGATCACCCTCATGACAGGGCCTCCCTGGAGGACGAGGTGGACAACGCCACGTTGTTCTGCGGGAGCAATTAGAAGGTGGGAAGGAGGAGGAGAGCGGGAAGCGGGCGAGAGGGGAGGCGTAGCAAGATAAGAGGAGAGAGAGGGAGATGACGGCATGGTCCTAGAAGCGTGGGAAGGAGGAGGCGAGCATGTTGTCGTTGCCATGGCAGGCATCTATGTTTGTGCGCGGGTCTGCACACACCCCCCCCGTTTTTATCAATGGAACCCTATAGGCCATACCCTTTTTTTCTTGGTCAGATGGCCATACCCATTTTGCAAACAAATAAAGTTGGAACTCGAAAGAGAACTTGATGCTCAACTCGCGGACTTGAAGACAACCGGAAAGAACTCATGCATCGACGGCAACACCATCCAATTCCTTTTCTCCACCACACGAAAACTTACATTAAAACCGATGAAAGAGATTAAACAAAAAAAATGTATTAGCATGAGGGGAGGACATTTCTAGAATTATCAAAGTTTAGTGAGAGCAAAATTAGAAGGCAAAAAAATGTATTAGCATTCCAAATATACTCAAAACCTGAAGCACTTCCAGACCAACCTTTAGGGTATACGTCTTCCCAAAGCTCACCAAAAGATTTGCCAAAAATGATTTGTGAAAACCCAATTTTAGTCTATAGAGATGTCATCACTATATGCTAGAGCAAAGAGTTGAAAAATGAGGTTGACCAACTCGGACCATAGAGAAAAGAGCAATCAAGTAGCAGAGTCAATAACCTTGGATGTTGTAACCGTCTGTAGATAAATGTTGCTAAATAGAAGTAGCCAATGGGGCATTTTTAAAATTCTTAGTAATAGTTTATGTAATTGTCAATTGGAGTTATAAATATATATTGTATTTTTCATGAAGGACCGCCAATCAATCTAAGAACACATCGTTTCATTTTTACTTTCAACCTATTATACTTTTGCAGTGTAACTTACATTTGCAAAGCACAGTTGTTTTCAATATTTGTACTTACAATATTTTTTTCACTTGCATTTTATTCCTACCAACGAAAGACCTTTTGTATCTTCTATTAATTCATATCGATTCATTCATATTTTTAAAGGTATTTTACCCTCTTTGGCAAAACATTATCATTCTTTAAAAATATATGGGTGATCACGAGATCATGGGAATATGATGACGTGAGACAGGTTACCATAGGCGGGCTTTAACTAAAAAAGATTAATGGTATTGCAGAAAAGAATTAGGTCTCGACTGGCTTGATCCGCTCACTGGATGGGCAAAAGTTTGTGTCGCTACTCCCCAATTCTCTATTGTTCTTAAGGGAGGATAGGTTATTTGCCTGGATGTAAGGGTCCTCGGCAAGAGGATCCCATGTCCCTTCATCTCTTTGTTATGGCTATTGACATCTGCTCTAGGATGATTCATCAGGCTGCAGAGTTAGGGAAGCTCAAAGACAATCCCATGTGTTCTGAGATTGAGTGGACTCATTTGGGTTTTTGCAGATAACTGATCATTTTCCAGGAGTTTTATCTGATCGTGTGACTTGAAATTCGGCCCTCGGAAAACTGAGATCTATATGCATCAGGCGTCTGGAGCTCTCAACTACAGGAGATGGTGTTCACTTAAGAGGGCTTAAAGTTGGCGACTTGCCTGTAAACTACCTTTGGCTTGCCCCTAATTTCAGGGAAACTCTTTGATAACAAGACCTTAATATCCAAACTGATAAAAATCTGAACAGAATTCGTACTTTTGAGTGCGAGAAAATTGTCATTTGCTGGTAAACTTCACCTCATCAATTCAATTTAGCAATAGCATCGTCCGTAAAGGGCGTGGTTTTTTCTTTGTCTGTAAATGGCGTTGTTTTTTCATTCTCCTGAAGATTATTAGGAGAATTGAGAGGTGTTGATCTGCTTTTCTCTGGTCAGGGTCTGATGTACGCGCCAAGGTAGGTAAAAGTTTAGGCGCGCGCAGATGAGTGCTTGTCAAGAAAGAAGGACGCTTGGGCATTAAGCAGTTGTACCAATTGAATAACACATCAGCCATGAATCTTACATGTATTTTGTTTCTGTTATCTGGGTCTTAATCAGGGTGAAGCAGTATAGGTTTCCAAGGCAAAAGCTTTTGGGACATCAAGGTCCCTGCCACTGCGAGCTCGTCTTATATTTGGAGAACACATTTTTTATATGGAAGGAAAGATTCTCTTCATGGGGCAATCCTTGGCACCTTTGTGGCATCCTGAAGGATATCACTTTCCTGTGAAGTCGGTCTATGACTCCGGGCTTTCTTTCAAATGTCAAGGTCTGCAGATGGGATCCTGAATCATTCATATGGAGGTGGCCTGCAGCAAGATCAGATGCCCCAGGTGTCTATTCAAGCCTCAATTTGCCAGGCTCTTGTTCCGAATTCAATGATGTTAAAGGCAAGTTTGATAGATCATCAGAAATGGGGCCTGTTGTAACCGTACCAGGTTCACTTAGATTCTTCAGCAATCGATGAAAAAGAACACAAAAAGAAAAATGTAGCTACTTCGAATTTGAAGGGAACCATGTAAGGGTTGGTTTCCCTCCAATCGTGAGAAGCAGCAATCTGTAGGCACCATGCAAAAGGTGTTCTGCTTCTCAATGTCAAACAAAACACCCGTGTCTGACTGGAGTGCCGATTCGCATACATCACAAGAGCAAGCACTTTCACTACACTGGAAACGAGAAACGAAAAACGCATCGAATGCGGACCCAAAAGTGACTCCGCGAATCCGATCCGCACGAGCCCGGCGCATCTGAGGGGATTAAACAGATCGAGTGTGAAGAGACCCAGAAAAGATCCCCCGAGAATCAAGACACGCAAGTGCACGCGCGAACCAGGGTTCGTGCAATACGGAGCGGGGATGTGGCCGGGTATTGTGTCGTGGGACTACGGAGTAAAAGAGTCCCAAGGATCTTCAACCGGCCGAAGGTTTGCTGTCGGCTCCAAGCGGCAGACAGGCCACCATGGACGGGTGCCCGCTGTTGACTCGGATTATGGAGCCATGAAAACACTAGCGTAAACTACTACTACTACTACTACTACTACTACTAAAGGGAGCGATCGACAAGACCGCGCGTTTCTCACCTGTAATTGAACCGCCATCTCCACGAGCACCACATGCTCGGCGGCCTGGAGCTGATGTCGACGAACGAGAAGAAGAGACAGAGGTCGGAGCTTGAGAAAACCCTAGCGTTTCGTGGTGCCATCTTTATAGCGTGTGAATCTGGAGCGAAGCGTCCCCCGCACGCTTCTCCTGACCCGAGCGACGTCGTTTTGTCGAAGCGGTGTTATTTCCAATGTTCATTTTGTACAACGTTCGAAATCATATATGTCACAATTGAAATTGTTTTTTTTCTCCTGTATTTTCTATGTTTTGCTTTTGGAAGCCGCCAGAAAATTCTTCCCTTCTTTTGCTCTTTTTGGACAAAACGGCAGGCACTGGGGTTAACGAGTAACCCTCTAAACAGCTACTCACTTGGATCAAAGTATAATATTTTCTACCATGAATAAAGACCTGTGCTCTCATTAACCCTTTTAAAAAAATAAATAAATGGGCGTGCTTCATCGTAACCACGGCCAGGCAGACCCCATGTATAGCAAACTCTACTCGTCCACATTTCTTTTTCTTTAATTTACAAACCACGGCCATTCACGAGAAATGAGAACGTGCCAGACCGTTGGTTTTGAAAACATTTATCCATTCACCGCGTAAAACACTTGTAAGCCAATCCTCGTATGATACGCAATCAGTGTCTCATCCATCGGCATAGGTTACCGAAATACCTTCGAGCAGTCACAAAAAACATAAGGTTCATAACATGAAAAGAGTACGCATAACATGCAGGCATCATACACAACTAATCCAAAATGACCAAAGCACAAAACATGGGTAGCAAGTATCCTACAGCATAAGTTGTTCTAAAACCATGAGACTAACTAATCTTGGACAACGGCGAGCACGGGAACAAAACTATAACATGACATCCCACATTTCCACTTGTAATCAACTCTGGGGCGACGTTTTCGCAGACGAGCTCTGTTGAGCACCCTGCACACCACCACCCCCGGCACCAACATCAGCAGCATAAGCAGGAGGCTGCGGATAACCACCACTGTAGCTGTTATATGTTGGTGGCTGCTGCCCATAGCCCGGCTGAGTTGCAGGCGCTGCACCATAAGGTGGGACTCCATATCCTGAAGGGGGACCACGTTGGGCAGCAGCAGCATCAGGCTGAGAGTAACCTGACGATGGTGGCTGAGACTGGGGATAGCCTGGCTGCCCACTAGGGGCCTGACTATAGCCTCCTGGTGTGCTTGGAGACTGTTGAGCTCCTCCATAAGCCGGAGCATTAGCAGGTGGCTTCTGGGCTTGGGGTTGTCCATAGCCCGCTGCATACGCAGCCGATTGGTTGCCATAGCCAGCTTGAGAAGTCGGGGGCATGCCATAACCTGCTTGACCAGTTCCCTGGGGAGGATAGCCAGCAAGGGTTGGGTTTGGTGGCTGACTGGCACCGTATCCTGGCTGACCGGCAGTTGAAGGCTGGACCGGTGGTGGTGCCTGAGCAGTATCCCCTTGAGCTCCATAGGAAGGAGTATGCCCTTCTTGCGCTGGATTTGTGCCATAGCCAGCAGCAGTGTTGTAACCTTGTTGCTGATCATAAGGAGGAGGCTGACCATAACCAGGCTGAGGTGCCTGATAACCACCATATCCATCCTGTGCATATCCTTGCCCTTGCTGTGGATAGGAAGTAGCTGGCGGCTGGTTGTAATTGTAACCCGAGCTATCTGCCCCTCCTGTAGGACCACTTGGGGTCTGCTGTTGCTGTGTTGGAGGCTGCTGGCCATAGTAATCATAACCACCACCCTGTGCAGTCTGCTGAGATGGTGGGACTGCAGACTGATCCCAGCTCGAGGGATATCCACCAGAAGTCGGTTGTGGAGGATAACCTCCATATTGTGGCTGAGCCATGTTATATTGGGGTGGAGCGCCTGGATACATTCCAGGTTGTGCATAGCCATAACCAGGTTGCTGCATTTGTGGCGGCCCAGGGGGAGCCCAGCTTGCAGGAGGTCTCGCCTGGTAACCCTGCTGAGGGTATCCTCCAGACATTGAGGAATTTCTCATACGATTCTGCAAGAAAAAGAATTTTTCATATGAACAGGGTTGATGCTTTCAATCCTCATGGAATGCAAAGGCAAAGAAAGGCATTGTATATACAACTTAACATTCACAAAAAAAGGAGGAAAATGTAACAATCAGCAGATATAAGCATAAAACACAAAAGCAATAAGTACAGTGTAAAAGCATTAAAGATCATTTTGTATCGAGAGAGTTGTGGACACCTACATACCGTATGGAGGTTGTAATTATTGAGTTACTCCAGCAGAAGTCCATCCACACCCTATTTTAAAGGGAATGGTACAAACAGAAGGCAAAAACTACAAAGCTACTTCCACTAAAAATAAACAGGCAAGGGCATATATAAGCTTCTTAGCAATATAGAAATGTCGAGGTCGTATAATTCTCTAATCAATGTGATCATCAAAGATTTCTAAACCCACAGTCAAGACATAAAACATTCAGTGCACCCTATACATCACGATGCTATATATCATTGGGTGCTAAAATTTGTAAGAGCAAATTCAGGCAAGTAGGTGCCGCTGCACTTCTGCCAGACGAGCAGAATTGTTGCGTCCATGGAACCCAGGTGTTGCAACCGGACATTCCAGCAGGCATGGTGCTCGATGCAGCGATTACCGTAGTTACCACAGGAAGAAAACGCATCTTCACAGGATTATGAGAAAGAAGCATAAACAAGTAATAATTTGCACAATTCATGCCATAAAATGCCAGCTTTACAATACCGACATTGATGGCAAAACTTGTGAAGCCAATAAGTAAGACACAACAATTTATGCAGAACCTCAGGATATTATCTCAGCAACTAACCAACACATTGGAAAAGTTACCACTGAGAGGATTAAGATATTTGAAATTGAGCTGATGGTCCAAAAATTAACTAATGAGTACTAGATATGGAGAAAATAGTTTCGGGGACTAACCTCATGGAAAACAGAATGACCAGAAACACAAGGAAATTAGAAAGACTTCTCAGCATTATAAATGCAACACAGCTCAGTGATGAACAATGTGTAAAACATTTTTAGTTTCCGATTAGTGCTTACTAACCAATAGCATACTGAGAATATCTCTAAATATAATGAAAGCGACTTAAATTCAGGAGGATAGCTACTTCAATCATGATAAGGCAATCGGCTTCACAATTAAGCAATGCATCTAGCAATATCATAGCCCAACCCAATGACAACTTCATCACGGGTAACCACACTCAAGATTCATCATCCAATTGTGTTGGATGTCAACTCCAATGACAAATATCCCCGAAAAGATGATTTTTGCACCTTCCCCCCACAGTAGCACTTCTTAAAAATGAGGTTGGAACCATACCAGAGCAATGTTGAAAAAACACCAACATAGAGTTCGATGTTGGTGTCACCAACAGTTGAAAAGACACTAAACCCTACAATATTTCCCAAGAATATCATCAGTAAATATTATGTGCAACTACTAAGCACTGTCAAGGCTAAAAGTGGCAAATATCCCAATATCATGCGCTAGGAAATGACAACCCAACATTATGAGCTAGGAAGCAACTAATGACTCACGTCTGTGTATACCATAACTTTACACTATCCGCAGAACTTCATGAACCTGCAAAACCCTAGTACTAAGACAAATGAAAGCTCTACCCCAGAAACTGATCCGCCAAGCAGCAGTTATCCTCAGACATCTTGATAATTGTCCTCTATGATCACTTCATCAATAAATTATGATAAAAATATTGAAGACTGGTCCATCAATAATCTATAGGCAATCCACCTTCTAACTCAATGATATGAAGCAGCTGAGAACAGGCAACCTTGATCCATGAAGTCACGAGTCAACGGTTAAGAGATGAAATTAATAGGAAGCGCATAGATTTACATCTGCTACAAAATACCAACAGATTGGACAGCAGATTGCAATCCCGTTAACACCCCAAACCATATTGAAAAACAAGCATATAACTCATGATGCTGGCAATGACTCAATCTCACTTGAAGTTTTTTCAAAACACAAGAATGACCCAAGACCTGAAACGGCAAAACCATCCTGAACTCAGAAGTTATTACCCCTTGCACCCTTCAGGATTTATAAAGTCCAATGATCGTATGAAGCAATTGGAAGTGTGTGCCAAAAATTGCATCAGCCAGTATGCAGAGTAAGAGACGTAGTATGCAGAGTAAGAGACGTACAAAAATTCAAACGAAATTCCCCAGTAGCTATAGGTTAGTGAAGGTGGATATTCATTGCAACGAACATGGTCACAGTTTCACCTGTGAAAAGTAGGAAGCATGCTCTGAAAGTCTAAGGCCCCATCAGAAAACCGGGATAGTTCAGAATCCAATAGCGACAAGGTTCCTCTGCAACCGCTTGGGTTTCCCATTCAACCATCGCCAAAAAACACAGAACCCATACACACACATGCACACTCGTATACAGAGCTATTGACATTCAGAATGATCAATATCACAGCAACCATAAAGTAAAAGCAACAAATGGAACCATCCACCGAATAGGCCAGATCAACTGAAGAAATTGTGCAGTGCCACTTTTCCCTTTCCTTTTTGAGTTTTCTTACTTACTTGTTTGCTTTTCATCTTTTTTATTTATATTTATCTATTTATTTATCTCTTGTTATCCTCATCAGAACTGCAGTGGGGTTAACAAGAGAGCTAAAATCCTATCCTCTTACAATAATGGACAAAAGAATGGAATATGATTGTCCAACATAGGAAGCCGTTCTTCATGAAATGACTTAAGGCACTGAAAAAATTAAACATTGTACATAGAGGGGCTAGCAATTTTGTTCAGAGTGCGCAAATAACTAAGCTTCTAAACAGCAAGAACGAAAAAATGGCACAAAGTCCTCAGCTCTTTCATTCCCAGTTGAACTCTATTTTTTCTCGGTGTGAAGTAGTCTACATCAACAACCAAATTGCCCAACAAATCTGGGTGGCAAATTTTCTAAATAGACCAAATAAAGAGACAGAAAGACATGTTCCACGTGGCAACAATCATAGACCACACATACCTCACTAATAACTTCATTAACCAATTGTTTTGCAGCCTCAATCTGTTCACTTGTGCCATCAATATACAAATTCCTGTCAATTGCTGGATCACCAGGTGGAAGGTGTAAGGGTACAACCTGTATAGAATATAACAAAAGTTTGAAAGTTCAAAATCATTGCACCATTAAATAAACAAATTTATCACCACAAGCTAATGCAAAAACTTCTGGTAAAATCTGTAAATTTACATCTAACAAACAAGCAACGAATATAAAATAAGGAAATAAAAAAGATGAACTAAGTAGGAATAGAGCAGTAGATTTTATATTATACCTGAATACGAGCACCAGTCCTGGCTTGCATGTTTTTAATTGTCTCGCCACCTTTGCCAATAACTAATCCAACCTGAGAACAAGCCGCATATAGAACTATGGCAATTGTACATACATGAACCACTTAGATGTTCGAAAGACTTAAATATACCTTGTTATTTGGTATCTTCATCACAAATTGATCAGCAGATCCAGTTGGACCAGTTACTCTTTTAGAGATTATGCCTGAGCCCCCTGCTTCAGCCTGTGGGCATGTTCCAGGTCACAATCAAGCACAACTCCGATAACAGCAAATAACAAAAAGGTGATAAACTGAAGAAAAAAAAAAAAGAAACCCCACCTCAGCAAGAACATCGTTTATCAATTGTTCAGCCTTGGCAATTTGTTCAGGTGTACCCATTAGTTCTACCGGCCTAGTCGGTGAATTGGGATCCGCATCCATGTCACGAGTGACCTGAATTTTAGCCCCAGACTGGAGCTGAAGATACTTGATGGTCTCACCAGCTTTACCAATAATTACTCCGACTCTGCCGTTAGGAATATCAATCTTTTTGCTTGTCCCCTGGCCATAGCTATATGAAACAGGAATCGCTGATGGTGTACTCATCATGGGCTTCCCATCTGAAACAAGTCGTAGATGCCAAAAAGTCACCACACAAGCGTTTGAATCAAACATGTTGATAGAACGTTGGAGCACATCAACGAAAATTACAACAACGAAAAGAAGCAACAGAAGAAGCACATGGTGCACAAGCTTTCTATCAGACAAAAGCCGGAAGCATAGACAACTAGTGAATAGATGTCCCGCACAAGCATCATTTCACATGCTCTTAACGGATGATATAAGCTGCCAATATGAATATGTCAAGAAAAAGAAGGACAAATCATGCATTTGGAAACGTTATCGAGTGAACTTTACACTCGAAATCCAGCGAAACAAGAGCCGACATTCAAACCGCACAACTGAAATCTAGAGGTCCTCCATCGACAGTGCATACGATTCCAGACGCATTAGAAACAAAGGCCTAACGCAACAGGAAGGGAAAAATAACAGGAAAAAAAGAAAATTCCAATAAGCTTAAATCGCGAGACCTTTCTCGATGGAATCAAATCCACTCCCGTTCTCAACCCTAGCGCGCTTCACGTCGAATCCGCTGCCGCCGCCGCCGCCGCCGGCCGCCGCGGCTGCCGCGGCCGCAGCCACCCCGGCGCTGGCGTTGAACAGGAGGCGGGAGGCGATCTCCTGGGCGCGCTGCTTCGCGTTCTGGACCTGCGCCTGCACGTCGTCGGCGGAGGGGGAGGCGGGACGCTCTTGTAGGAGAGCGGGGCGGCGCCGCCGGAGTCGGGCGGCGAGGCGGAGGGGATCGGGCCGGAGGAGAATCCGGTCGGCCGGCGGGGAGGGGGCGGGGAGAGGCCGGTCTGCTCCTCGTACTTGCGCTTGTTGATGCCCGCATCGGAGGAGTACTGAGCTTCGTCCGCCATTGGGGAGGGAGATTGGAGGAGAGAGAAAACCCTAGAAACGGAGATGAGAGGAGAGAGAATGGGGGTGCGGGGGATTATATACGGTGTGAAGATCTCGGCCGTGAGATTTTTTTATTTTTCTATTTTCGTTCTTTTTAGTGGTATTTTTATTTTATATCTTTGTTTTTAGATATTCATACTTGTGGCCGGGTGTTAGTCAGATGCGCCCATGGATTTTTTTTGAGGAGGTCGGTTTTGGGCCTCAATGAGGTCCGAAAATTGAGAGTGCTCGTCCGTTCTCGATTCCTAAAAATGAAACTGGTGTCCGAGCAATCTAATTCCTAAACCACTTGAACCAATTTTATTTTATTTATTTTATAAATGCCTCACGCACGCCTCTTCTCCTCTTTCGATCCTTTCCTTTCGCCCCATAATACTTGTGCATACTCTTTTCTTTCGATTTTTCTCTTTTTTCGAGTCCCCTAGCCTCTTATAGAATTTGTCACATTCTCTCCTTTAAACTCAATCGCTTCCACTAGGATACCTGGGAACTAGATTGAGCTAGTCTAATCCCCGATCTTGATTTGATTCTCGATTTTAGAGTGGAACTAGACCGAATCAAGAACCGATCACATACATGCATAACAGTGAGTTCTCGGCATTGATTATATGGGAGCTTTTGCAATAAGTTTTTGTCGTTAAAGTATTATAAACATTAATGTTATTGTGAGGATTAATGATATGTGGTTATTTTTTTATTTTATTTTTTTAAAATTGTTTGGGTAATGGAACCATCCCTCTTAAAAAAGAGACGATGCCTTCCCAGCAACCCAAGCAACCTCCCCAGCCAAGCAATTTTCCAAAGATACCGGCTGAATTGCTTAGTCGGTTTCCTTCAAAAATTAGGAAGGAACTTAATAGGATGATAGTGAGATTCCTTATAAGATAAAAAAAATAAAAATAAAGAAAGGGATTAACATGAATAAAACCAATAAAATACCTATCACAATATAAATGTTATAATTCGTAATTACTCATGTCATCACCAATTGAGTAACTATGATCAAGAGCTCAAATCAACCAACCATGACCTCAAGCTTCGTGACTCGAAAATATTCACTGGACACAACAGCTTTGAGCTTTATGACGTGAACCCATGATTGCCGCAAACTCAAACTAAGCAACCATGGCTATGAGCTTAAATCTTAAAATATTTGGTGTATTTCTATCACTAATTTCTTTTAAGTTTTCAATAATGCAAATATTCCATGACAACCATATCACGATAGCTAGAGAAAAATCGAGTTCATGGCTAACCATTTAGTAAAAGAAATAAACTTTAAAAAAAAAAAAATGCAAGTCCAATGTATTTATGTTATGTGCTCATTGGGCATTTAGTATTCTTCATTTATGAATTCTTAAATGTCGTTTATTTTATATCAGACAATATTTCACCATCTAAAATTTGTAGTCAACTACCTCTTGGATTTTCTTTCCTTGAATAATGTCATTAGATTTGTTTCTTACACAAACGTAAAATCATGATTTGCTGCTCCGATTGCCCATAATAGATAAGATGAAATGGATGGCTTAGGTTGCACCATTACTTATCAAAAGTAACAGTGCGGTCATGCATGCATCCTCCATTTTTTTTTTTTTTTGTAGGAGTAGTAAATTAGTATGTTCTCGAAATTCAATATCACATGATGTTTAGACGAGAATTAACTGCTGCTCTCCGGTGTCGCTCGTTTGTTTGATATTTCTCGCCGTATACTTGTGCATTCAACCGTACACAAATCGCTTTCCGGAAAGCATCACGCAACCTTCCCTTTTCTCATTTTTGTCTCTCCCACCAGTAAAGCGTCGCAGGTTGCCACCGCTCCACAATGTAGCACCGTCAACGTCGCCTCACATCTCGCGTCGTCGACCGCCGCGCATGTCCTCAAGGCGTCGCTCGTCGCCGTTTGTCGCGTCCTTGACATGTACGCGTCTCTATCCCTCTATGTCCTCTTTAGCCATGCCGATCGAGACCTTCGGAAAAACCACGAATGGCTTCGCCAGCCTTCGGCGGCGCTACAACCGGCTCACCCAATAAGATCCAAGCTTGGGACGTCGGATTCAATGCCGCCGAGGGGGCGTGTTGGACCCTTGAGGCCGGTCGACAAGGAGAAGGGGACGATGGTCGGCAGAGGCGGGGGCGGTGCGCCTTGTTGGATGGTCAAAATCTCTCAATTATTTCTTTCACGAAACTTTATTTTTCTTCTTAACTTCTTTTAATCGTGGTGACAATTTTAAAGTTGACAAAATGAACTAATTTTCTTAATATATTTATTGTTCGATTAAGACAAAGACGAGGCAAAAATATTGAAATAGATAATCAAAACATCACATTCCCTCTATTTTGTCGATTAGATTTTCGTTTTTCATTTATGCAACCATGATCTTGTCTCATAAATAAAAGAAGGGTTTTCGTGCATTAATTATGTGGAATTAAATGTTCATTACAAGCCCTTCTTCTTATTAACTGAAGATTAGAGGTGTTAAATGGGTTATACAACCCATTTATGGACCCATGTTTACTTAAATGGGTCGGTCTTATTTCTCAAGACACCCATAATGGGTTTTAAAATAAAATGACTAAAATATATAGGTTTTAAATGGGTCTACTCTGTACCCATTTAAGACCCATTAAAAATACCCACTATCTAGTCTACCCTATTAGAGGTGGTAAAATTATAATTATTTTTTATTTTTCTTTTCTTTCCTTTTTTTTTTCTTTCTTCTTTCTTCGGTGGTCAGCATGGCAATGGCCGACGACCGACCAGACGAGCCTCGAGCTCGCTGGATCCGGTGCCTCGCCGAGGCCTCGCCAAATCTAGTGAGGGGCGAGGCTCGAGCTTGCCAAAGCATTGAGCGAGGTTCGAGCTCATCGAGGCTCGAGCTCGTCGGCGTCGGGCGAGGCTTGAGCTCGCCGGATCTAGCGAGCCACGAGCTCGCCGGCGTTAGTGAGCCGGGCAAGCTCGAGGCTCACTCGTGGCCGACCGCTAGCCGTCGTTGTGGCAGCGGCCAGCCAAGAAGAAGAAGAACAAAAAGAAAAAAGAAAAATTATATTTAAAAAAGAAAAATAAAAGTAATTAAAAATTTAATTTTAAAAAATAAAAATAATTTAATTTTTAAAAATAAAAATAATTAAAATTCAATTTTAAAAATTATAAAAAATTGTCCATTAAATTTGTGTTGTATAAAACTATTTTAGCAATACAATTTTAAAAAAAAAATAATATATATAAGAAATAAGCTTAGAAGTATTTTAGTAATATAATCTTTAAAAAAAAAAACATAGGAATAAGTTTTTCTAAATTTGGTTAAATATGAAAATATTTTATTAATATTGGTCGGGTCAAGTATGGATTGGGTATGGGTTGGGTCGGGCATGGGTCGGAAAATTTACATTAGATATAAATAGGTTATAAATAGGTTATAAATGGGTTAATGGGTCAATTTGGGTCGGACCATTAATGACCCAACTCAAACCTGACCCGACCCACCCATTTAACAACTCTAATCGTTTACTCCATGATTACGTTTTCTGTTCAAGAGATCTAGATAGAGAGAGAGGAGAAAATATTAGGTGCAGCTCTGATTTCAACGTGTACTCGTTCGAGTCCACTAACCGAGCGACACGTGTCGCTCGATGCCACGCTAGAATCAGAGTCAATTTTGGAAAATTGATATATTAGTTTCTCTCTCTTGCTGGCTCACCAGTCCCTCCGTTGAATTTGAAAAAGCGAAGCGCGAAGCTCTCTCTCCTCTGCACAATGCATTTATTACGGGAAACTTTTTCCTTTCCTTCTCAAGAAAAAGAAGCAGTTGTTCCTCTCCATTCTCATTTCCATTTCTTTCTCCACATGAAGGTTCCGAATCCAAAATTTTGAATCCGAAATTGAAGGCCTTATTAGTATTGGGCTTAAGGCCCGTCCGTCCAAGTTGGGCCCAGAAAGCCCGGCCCACGAGAATAGGGCCCGTGGAAGGAGAGAGGTATAAAAGGGAGGAGGGAGAGAGAGAGAACAACACATCGTTTTGTTTTAGAAAAAAGCGTACGTTTTTCCTCTCAACGAACACTCCCTCTCTCTCTCGTTTTCTTCAAAGCAAAAAGGAAAACAGTGAAGTGCGTAGGCCAATTTGCTTCACCGGATCAAACAGAATCAAGTTTCTCTTCCTCTAACGGCGTCGGTGTCTAATCTGTGGCTAAAAGGTACGCTCGAATCTGTGGTGTGCTTTAGGATCGGTGATATGTGTTGTTTTTCCCGGGCTCGTCTTCCACATTGATTTAGGGGTTCGATTTAGTGTCGAATCCGGTTTTTCGGGGATCAGTCATTCCCAACATTGGTATCAGAGCCAGGTTCACGTTTTCCCGACTTGTTTGACGTTTTTTTGATTGATTTTTCGCAAAAACAATTCGGCCGTACGGATCGGGGTGAGTAATCCCAACACCCGAGCGTTGTTCGGCCATCTTTCTGAGTTTTCGTAAGTCGAAATCGTTTTCTGAACACATGGGGAGAAAGGCAACGTCGAGAGGAGTCTGGAGATACGTCGTGCGCCGCCGGGCGACGCCGCACGCGCCCACATGTGCGGCCGGAAGCCGCTGCGCGTGGGCACGACGCACCCGGACGTGCCGACGCGCATGATGTCACCCAACGCGCATCGATGACGCTCGCCCGCCGCGTGCGACCCGACACACGCGGCGGTCGGCGAACGTGCCGAATGCGTTTGCGCCGCCGTCGGCGAAACGGCACGCACCGGTCCGGGTGTCCGATCCGACCGCGTCCGGCCGGTCCGACGTCCAGCATGATGTCACCCAAAAAAAAAAAAAACGGAAAAGAATGTGTTTCCGCTAGGGTGACGTCATCGATGACGCAACACACGACGACATTTTCGATACGTCGGCGCCGTCCCGAGCCGGCGCACCCGACCCGACCCGTGGGGCGGACGCGCCGGCACGTGCGCCGCACGTGCCGAATGACGGTTCGCGTGACGTGCCCCATGATGTCACACGCGTGCGGCATGTGCCATCGGTTCGCCCGACCCGCCTAACCGGTCCGCACAATGACGTTTGCGACGTCCGACGACCGTTGACCGTTGACTACCGTTGACTATTCGGACGACCGTTGACCGACCGTTGACCACCGTTGACCGTTGACGACCGTTGACCGTTGACCAAAAAAAAAAAAAGGGAAAAGAATGTGTTTCTTTTTCAATTAAGTCTATGTGGATTATAATGTGATCCCTTATTTGTTCTGCATTTGTTGCAGGAACAATGCCTCTCCTGAGGTTGCGCACACCTATTCACGCAGTTACCGATGAACAAAAGGATAAGCTGTCTAAGTTGATAGCTGAGCTGACTAATCATCGATGGGAGAGATGTGACTTAATTGATCATGTCCTTGAAGTCAACGGGAAAATTCAACAGGTCATATGGAATGGTTGTCCTATGTCACAGTCAGAGATGGTGCGATTTTTCATAAACACTCTTCCACCTGAATGGCAAGATGTGTTGAATCGCATATGGGATGTCAACGGAGTTGCTTCCTATAAGAAAATTGTGATGGATTTTGTAAATGAATATTACTGTATTGTTTCAAGAGAAAAAATCAAGAAATTGAACAAAAGAGGATCTTTCCCAGTTCGTGTGCTGACTTGGTGTTAGTTGTATTGGTTGATATATGTTAAGTGTGATTTGTGGACATATTATGTAATGATTACTACCTAATTGTGTTAATTGAAAGCATTATTGTTTTATTGGATGTCTATTATATATTGCTTTCTGTTATTGCTGGTTGCTATGGGTAATTAGCTGTGGGTAGTTTTAGAAGTTTTTGTAGCTTCATAGAATTGATTTTGCATAAGACAATTATATTGATGATAGTTTTAAGTTGGGTTTTTGGAGGATGATTGGAAACATAGTGACCTTTTGATTCTGAAGCCTTACTTAAAATTATTCATTAATATGATGGGTCTATGTAAATAGGGATGCATAAATGATAGGCATTAATAATTCGTGCATATTTGTCGATTTGTTTAGATCAATGGCTTCACCACAAAGAGCATAGTTGCCGAGCTGAACAAAGGTGAAAAGCTCAATGGTGACAACTATGAAATTTGGCAAATGAAAATCCAAGTATGTGCTGGAAGAGCAAAAGTACTTGAGGCTCTTAACCGACCATGGTAGAACCGAAGAGGGAACCACCGCACAAAGCACAAAAGAGACAAAGAAGCTTTTTCTGCGTGGAAAAGAAAGAACTCTCTAGCTCGCATCACGTTGCCGAGCAGCATGGAAAATGACGTCATGAGAGAGTTTCGGCGTTTTGACAATGCCAAGGAAATGTGGGAGGCATTGGCAGCTAGATTTGGTCATACTTTGGTGACTAGATCGAGGCAGCCTCACTATCGGGTTTGACTCTTATAAGAAGCCTCATGGTCGACCATGAAGCAACATCTTAGAAAGATTTCAAACATGATAACTGAGCTGAAAGATGCTGGCCATGTCCTCACAGATGAGCAGCAAGTGCAAGTAGTGATTCGTTCCTTGCCTCAGAGTTGGGAGCATATGAAGGTGCACTTGACTCATAATGAAAATATCAAAACCTTTGAGGATGTAATGCGTCATCTTGAGCTAGAAGAGGACCGCCTGTTGGCGGCTAAGCCGGATGCTGAACTCTATCATGCAAGTTCTAGCTCAAATGGAGCTTCGAGCTCCAAGCGCAAGCGCCCTAACTAGTTTGATAAGGGGAAAGGCAAGGAAGAAGCAGGTCCTTTTAGGGAAGAAACCCAAGTTTAATCAACATGAAAGAGGGAAGCGTCCTCGCATGAAAAAGCTTGCAAGGGTGAAATGCTACAACTATGACAAGAAGGGTCATTATGCTCGCGACTGTCGTGAGCCAAAGAAGGTATGCACCCCTTGTACTTTTCAGAACTTTGCTTTTGTGTCGAGTTCTGTGTTCTTAACCGAGTCTAATCCTTTGTGGACTGTGGATTCGGGAGCGACGGACCATGTAGCGAAGGATAGAGGATCATTCGTGGAATTCCGACGAGTACCAACCGGAACTAAGTGGATCTATGTGGGAAACAACTCCGAGCTGAAGTGAAAGGAATTGGCACATGCCAATTGAATATGCGTGGTGGACGCACTTTGTTCCTTCATGATGTGCTGTATGCTCCGGAGATTCGTCGGAATTTAGTGTATGTTTTAGTGTTGGTTAGACTAGGTTTTAATATGAACTTCTGTAATAGAGGTGTGAATTTGTTTTTGGATACAAATTACTATGGTTGTGGTTATTTTATGGATGGTTTTATTGTATTAGATATTGATTATTTTAATGCTAATGTTTGTTATTCCCTTCTCACGTCTCCCAATAAATATGATAATGATGTGAATGTGTGGCGTGCTAGACTTGGTCACATTGGCCAACAGCGTATGAATAGACTAGCCAAAGAGGGCTTGTTGGGCAATATTGAAAAGTCGATTTGTCCATATGTAAGCATTGCCTAGAAGGGAAAACGACAAGGAAACCATTTGGAAAAGGAAAAAGAGCTAAATTTCCTCTGCATTTAATCCATTCTGATGTCTGTGGTCCAATGAATGTGAAAGGAAGGCATGGGACTATTTATTTCATCACTTTTATTGATGATTATACTCGATTCGGATATGTCTATTTGATTTCTCATAAATTTGAAGCAATAAGTTGTTTTAAAAGGTTTATGAACCTGGTAGAGAATCAATTAGACAAGAAAATAAAAGCATTGAGATCCGATTGAGGTCGAGAATATTTATCTGATGAGTTCAGAAAATTATGTGATGAAAAAGGAATAGAAAGACAGTTGTCTATTCCATATACTCCTCAACAAAATGGTGTTGCGGAGAGAAGAAACAGAACCCTACTGGAAATGGTTAGGTCCATTATGGCGCATGCTAACTTACCTATTACCTTTTGGAGTGATGCGTTGTTAATCGCTGCCTATATACTTAACCGTGTGCCTTTCAAATCGTTACTTCCACTCCATATGAGTTATGGACGGGTAGAAAACCGGACTTAAGTTCTCTTAAGCCATGGGGTTGTGCCGCCTATACACATGAGTCCTCTCACAAATTTGGGAAATTGGGTCCCAGAGGAAAGAAGAGTATTTTCATAAGGTACTCTGAACACTCGAAAGGATATGTGTTCATAGGTGAGCAGGAAAGTGAGAGTATAACTGAGTTTGAATCACGAGATGTCACATTCTTAGAGGATGAATTTCCTAAGAAGGGCGAAATAGGGAAGATTGTTCCCTATTTGAGACCTTGGATCAGATAATGATGTTAGTGGAGTTCGTCCAAGTGGGAGTAATATGAGAAGTGATGAATTGAATTCAACTCATTCTCAATTGCAACCACATGATGAGACGACATCATCATTACCTAATCCAAGTGGGAGCATGATGGGGGATGATGTGCAAAGTGTACAATCTCCCATACGGCGAACAAGTCGCCAAAGTATTCCCCGTCGACGTTTTGACATTGAAGGGAAACTTTTATGGTTGCTCCACAAGATGAGGATGAGCCAAGAAATATTAATGAGGCTCTGAATTGCCATAGTAAGGAAAAATGGATTAATGCGATGGAAGAGGAAATGGAGTCAATGAAATCAAACCAAGTCTGGGAACTGGTTGATCTTCCAAAAGGACGCAGAGCTATTGGGAACAAGTGGGTTCTCAAAATAAAGCGAAAGGCTAATGGCTCGATTGAAAGGCATAAGGCTCGCCTTGTGGCGAAGGGGTATAATCAACAGGAATGAATTGATTATGAAGATACGTTTTCTCCTGTAGTGAGATTTACCTCGATTCGCATTATTCGGCAATAGTGGCTAGTCTAGATCTTGAGTTACATCAAATGGATGTAAAGACTGCTTTCCTCAATGGAGAATTAGAGGAAGAAATATATATGGAACAACCTGCTAGTTTCATAGTGAAAGGCCAAGAAGAAAAAGTATGTCGACTTTTGAGATCGATATATGGTCTTAAGCAGTCATCAAGACAATGGTATATACGTTTTCATAATGCCATAATGGCATATGATTTTACGATGATTGATGAAGATCATTGTGTATATATCAAAAGATCCAAGGATCAATTTGTGATCATATCATTATATGTTGATGATATACTAATTGCCTAAGCAATATGGAGTTTGTTAAGACTGTCAAGAGTTGGTTGTCTTCCAACTTTGAGATGAAGGACATGGGTGAGGCTGCATACATTCTTGGAGTTAAGATTTCAAGAGATCGTTCGAAGAGATCATTATCTCTTTCGCAAGAAACCTATATAAATAAGGTTCTTGAATGATTTCGTATGCAAGATTGTAAACCTATAGACACTCCTATTGCAAAAGGTGAAGGATTGAGCCATAGATCGTGTCCAAGGACTCCACAAGAGAAGGAACAAATGAAACATGTTCCTTATGCAAGTGCTGTTGGGAGCTTGATGTACGCTATGATGTGTACAAGACCCAACATATGTTTTGTAGTTGGAATGATGAGCAGATACCAATCCAATCCAGTCCAAGACATTGGAAGGCCGTTAAGAGAGTACCGAGGTATCAAGGGAACCGCTGATTACAAGTTGAATTATCAAGGAAATGATCTGCGACTTGAAGGCTATTCGATGCGATTGGAGGAGGAGATTTAGATGAAAGGAAATCTACCTCGGGATTTGCTTTCTTGCGAGCAATGGCGCCATATCATGGAGTAGTAAGAAGCAAACATGCATAGCCTTATCCACGATGGAAGCTGAGTTCGTGGCATTATCAGCAGCAGTACAAGAAGCAATTTAGCTTAAGAGATTCTTGGATCATTTAAGTGTTATTGAGAAAGCTGTAAATCAATTATTGATTAACTGTGATAGCCAAGCAACTATAGCATACACCAAAGATCTAAAGTATCATGGCAAGACCAAACATATAGATACAAAGTATAACTTTGTAAAAGATATGGTTGCACGAAAGGATGTGAACTTACAAGTACATATCTACGCATAGAATGGTAGCAGATCCTATGACAAAGCCAATACCTAGAGATGTGTTTTGTGGTCATGTAAAATCTCTAGGATTGCGTAGAGTCTGATGTACTATATTGTAATTCCCCTGAGTTGTTCACATTTATGAACTAGTGTTGTTTCATTATTAATGCCTATGAATCTTTGTTTAATCTTTATACATCTTAATACTCAGTGCATTGCTTTATGTTGAGAAAGTATGTCGGACAGATAAAAGATTAGCCCACTCACACGGGTAATCGCCTCTATTTACTGTGTGATAAATAGAGATGAGACTGTTTTTAAGCTTATTATCTAGGTGATAATCAAGAGCTCAAGCTTAAAATACGTATGTCGCATTAACTGAGTGTTAAGATGATGACATAATACTTACTATGTTCGAAAGTAAAATACCCCACATATTTTACTTTATCTGTCTAAGATGCCAGATGTGAGTTCTGATGAATTTTGTAAAAGAGTAGATACATGAACTCAAGTTAGACATTAGGTATGTCTGAATTATCATTTATACGGTATTGAAAGGTGTAGACATATGCTCCATGGGAAATGAGTTAATACCGTAATACGTATTTCATACTACGTATGCATGAGCCGACCAATAAGAGTGGCAAAAAGTTTGATCTCAACTTTTATGACGTGTGAGACTCTTGAGGAAAAGAGTTCCTCAATTTTAGTGCCCTCATGACTTTTACTTATTCTCAAGGTTTCTATTTAGTGTTTGCTATCTTAGGATGTTGCTAATGGTCATGAGTTGATTCGATCTAATGGGACATTTCTAGAAAAGCAAGCTGAACTGAAATTGAGAGTTTGAAGGAAAGAGGAAGATCGATTTTGGAGAATCACATTGTAGTTTTTGTATTCACTGGTCGACCAATTATGATTGTCTTTGTGATAACTGTAATTGTGAATATAATATATATATCGTTGTTTAAAGGAGATCAAGAGAGATATAAATGTGATCGATCTATTTAGGATACTGCATATTAAGTCTACTCGGAGTGTGACGCCCATTATGAGCTGCTATATATTCCTAATAGATGTATAGCAACGAGCTCTCAAAATATGCTGGTCGCACGGATTATTCACCAGTATGAATGTTGAAAAGAGGTAAAGAGAATCATGTTCGGCCCACCATGTGCGAGTGGGAGATGAAGGCCTTATTAGTATTGGGCTTAAGGCCCGTCCGCCCAAGTTGGGCCCGAAGCCCGGCCCACGGGAATAGGGCCCGTGGAAGGAGAGAGGTATAAAAGGGAGGAGAGAGAGAGAAAAACACACCGTTTTGTTTTAGAAAAAAGCGTACGTTTTTCCTCTCAACGAACACTCTCTCTCTCTCTCATTTTCTTCAAAGCAAAAAGGAAAACAGTGAAGCGCGTAGGCCAATTTGCTTCACCGGATCGAACAGAATCAAGTTTCTCTTCCTTTAACGGCGTCGGTGTCTAATCGTGGCTAAAAGGTACGCTCGAATCTGTGGTGTGCTTTAGGATCGGTGATACCTGTTTTTTTTCCTGGGCTCGTCTTCCGCATTGATTTAGGGGTTCGATTGAGTGTCGAATCCGGTTTTTCGGGGATCAGTCATTCCCAATAGAAATTCTCTCTCTCCGCTCATTGCTGATCTGGCGTTCGTCAAGCGACCATTCCCCTGCCATCTTCGACGAAGCACATTACGGCCGCCCCTACTCCAGCGCTCGCTCACTTCTGTCTCTGTGCTCATTGTTGCTCGGCCAAGGAGGAGGAGATCCAGAAGATCGGGAAGCTCAACTCGGCGTTGGAGGAACGGGTGAAGTCACCATGCGTGGAAAACCAGATTTGGAGGACCTCGCCCAGGCCAACAAGGCCACCGCCAATGCCCTCTACACCAACCTCAAGTAGGTCCTAGTGTAGGTCTGCAACAACGACCGCCCCCGCGGCGGGGCCTCCCCAGAGGATGAAGATGGGAGCAATTACAAAGTCGGGGAGGAGAGCGAGAGGTGGGCGGGAGGGAGGCGCAAGTTGATAAAAGGAGAGGGAGGGTGATTGCGACATGGTCCTGGAAGTGCGGGAAGGAGGAGGCGAGTGTGCCGTTGTTGCTGTGCAGGCACCTGTGTTTGTGAGCGGTGTGTGGGTCTTCCCTCCGTTTTATCAATGGAATTGTATCCTAATGGCCATTCCTTTTTTCTTTTCTTGGTCAGATGGCCATACCCATTTTGCGAAGCAATGAAGTTGGTTCTCATAAGAGAACTTAAATGCTCAACTAGCGGACTTGAAGATAGACCGGAAAGAACTCACACACGTCCATGACAACATTCAATTCCTTTTTTCCACCGTGCGAAAAATTGACATTAAAACCAATGAAAGAGATTAAACAAAAAAGACAGCTAACTCGAACCTTGATCGACAATTTCAAGTTTTCACTTTCAAGTGTCCATCTCTTTGGCATCCCCATTGTAATTGTTCTAAGTCGAGTATCATCGAACGAGACAGTCGATCAAAACAAGCTATAGAAGGACCCTTTTAGGTGCCAATGGCTTAGCCATTGTTCATTTTCTACGTTGGCATGAACGCATGAGGCACACAAGCAAGCGAGGAGTGAAGAACGGGACAACTCTGACAAGTTCAAAAGAAAGAAACTTTCATTATATCACTGCAGTAGACAAGGTGGAAAAAGAAGGTACAAGAGTACCTACGGTGATTGCTCTACATGATCAAGAAGCACAAATATACAAGAACCATGCTACGCTCCTTGAACTGGGAAAATGAAAACTTAGACACGCGCCTTACGGTGACGGATCTCGACAAGCCGCAAACCCCAAACATCTCCCTATCTTATTTCCTACATTTTAACTCAGCTCCTGGTTCTGAACTTGAAATCATCTATCGGGATGCCCTCGCAAGCCGTCCTTTCTCTGCCGGACTCGTCAGTGGTGCTCAGTCCGCCCTTGCGGCCGATCTCTTGGTACCCTTCTTGCCCTATCTATTGTTTCCTCGTCTCCCCTCCTTTGTGCCTCCCTTCTTGCCTATCTGCTCCACCACATCCACCTCATCCTCCAAGAAGGCCTCACAGCAGGGGCAGTCGTCCTTGCTAACCTACACCAGGACCTGCTCGAGGTTGGTTCGGAGGGCATTGGCAGTGGCCTGGACGACAACCTCCAAATCTGATTTTCCACACACGGCGACTTCACCCGCTCCTCTAGCGCCGAGTTAAGCTTCCCGATCTTCTGGATCTCCTCCTCCTTGGCTAGAGCAACAACGAGCATGGAGACAAAAGCGAGCGAGCGCCGAAGCAGGGGCGGCCGTAATATGCTTCGTCGGAGATGGCGGGGGAACGGTCGCTTGACGAACGCCGAAGCAGCAACGAGCGAAGAGAGAGAATTTCGGATTCAAAATGTCGAATTCGAAACCTTCATGTGGAGAAAGAAATGGAAATGAGAATGGAGAGGAACGACTGCTTCTCTTTCTTGAGAAGGAAAGAAAAAAGTTTCCCGTAATAAATGCATTGTGCAGAGGAGAGAGAGCTTCACGCTTTGCTTTTTCAAATTCGCTGGAGGGACTGGTGGGCCAGCAAGAGAGAGAAACTAATATATCAATTTTCCAAAATCGACTTTGATTCCAGCGTGACATCGGGCGACACGTGTCACCCGGTGAGTGGACTCGGACAAGTACACGCTGGAATCAGAGCTGCACCTAATATTTTCTCGAGAGAGAGAATCTATATAGGCCACCAGGCAAGAACGTCTTGTAGAACCTCGTAAATAGGCCAAATCGGGAGGCGCAAGTAGTTGAAAAAGACATATGGGTATTGTGTGGTGGATTGGCGTTTTAGTCGTTGTTTGAGACCCCGACATGTTTGGTGGTGCGCAGATCCAACGTTTGATCTGTTGATGATTTTTGTTCTTTTCTTAAAGCAACATCTTTTATGGAATCTTGAATTGCTTAGGGCGGCCCTTTTATCCTTTCTCTCTTCGGTTTTAAGGGGATGCATTTGGACAGAAAAAGAGGGGATCAGCGATTATAAGTGGTCCTGGATTTTAAGATAAAAATGGGCCTGACCTTGCGGTTGGAAAGATGTTTTTTTTTTTTATAAATAAAATTATATTTGTATGGAGGGGGCTTTATCAGAAGAGATCTAATTATTTCATGGAGGTGTCCATGATGATGAGGAAAGGCCCACCTTCAAAATCAATTTTCATCCATACTTTTTCATATGATATATTTCCGTTTCATTTTCTTCTTGTGGTTGGACCTTCATATTCTCGTACCCTCAAATTGAAATTGCTTCAACAATAAAGAAAGGAACGGAGTGCTTTAACTTCTAGGCAACAGCTAATCTTTTTCTAATGTCATCCAAAAATAAATTTGGATTCCGTTCTGCCTTCGCTTATTTCATTTGGCTACTTCTTTTTTCTTTTTCTTTTTTAACGGTTGTTGATATTGTGCACTCTTCATGCATTTTCCTTTCAGGCCGTTGTTTGCCGTCCGTATAAGCTTTTGAAGAAAGGAGGGTTAAAGGATGAAAATACCGTTGTTTATATGTGTGATGACATTTACAATGAAGAGAACCCCAGGCTTGGAATTATTATTAACAGTCCAGTTGCAGATGATGTGATGTGAATTGTTGTGGAAAGATCGTTCTACGAAGGCCCGGATGGTGCGAATTGCGAATCTCAACCTCCAATCGAACTTGTGATTGGCAATCTCGGTATGAACATGACTTGTTGATGAACGCATGTCAACCAACCAACGTTATAAACGCTAGAGTGAAAGAATTCGCTATCTCGCTCAATAAGTCAAATCGACCACCACAAGGGAATCTTGATAAGGTCAAGTCCTCAAAAAAACAATAGAAGAGAACCTCTCAATTCTTATCCTCAAAAATAAAATATATTTGTGTCTCAAAAAAATTCAGTTAGTCCTTAATATAGGCTTTTTAGCCGCTACACAAACCCTAAAATCAATCCTAGAAATCTAATGCGTCATATTCTAGAATATACCTAAACAAGAAGATATTTATTTTATTTTATTTGACTTTTTGACTTGGTCAAATATTTGGTGACCATATAATCAAATTGCGTTAAGATTTCCAAGATTCTTCAAGATTCAATCTAAGGTCATCTCCACACCAAAGATTACGCCAAGATAACATAGTTTGTTTTCACGGGAAATATAACCTTTATGCCTATAGAATTTATCAAATGCAGCATGTTCACATGCTTCAAACACTCTCCCAAAGTCATCATCATTAGCATATAAGCCCTTGATATGCTCAAAACCTAAACACTTTGCTTCTAAAATAATTAAAATCGCATACCTTCGAGAAAGTGCATCAGCTACCACATTCTCCTTACATTTCTTGTACTTGATCACATATGGAAAAGTCTCGATGAATTCCATCCATTTGGCATGTCTTTTATTCAACTTTTGCTGCCCTTTCAAGTACTTCAAGGTCTCGTGGTCAGTGTGGATCACAAACTCCTTCGACCATAAATAATGTTGCCAAGTCTCCAAAGCTCGCACTAAAGCATACATTTCCTTATCATAGGTAGGATAATTCAATATTGCTCCATTCAATTTCTCACTGAAATAAACTATGGGATGCCCTCCTTGCATCAACACGGCTCCAATTCCTGTACTAGAAGCATCGCACTCTATCTCAAAAGTAGCACTAAAATTCGGCAAAGATAACAAATGAGCATTAGTCAACTTATCTTTTAGCAGATTAAATGCTTTCTCTTGCTCTTCTCCCCACGTGAAACCCATGTGCTTCTTGATAACGTTGGTCAAAGGTGCAGCGATGGTGCTGAAATTTCTCACAAATCACCGATAAAAACTCGCCGATCCATGAAAGCTACGCACCTCTCCTATAGTCTTAAGCGTTGGCCATTCATGGATTGCTTTGACCTTTTCTTCATCAACTTGTATACCATCAGCACTAATGGCAAATCTTAGAACTACTAATTTGTTGATAACAAAAAAGCACTTCTTTAGATTAGCGTACAATTCGGCCTTTAAAACCTGCAAGACAGCTCGAACATGTTCAATATGATCATCAGGGCTTTGGCTATATATCAAGGTGTCATCAAAATAGACAACCACAAATTGACCAATAAAAGCATGCAAAACATGATTCATAAGTCGCATAAATGTGCTCAATGCATTAGTTAATCCAAATGGCATGACTAATCACTCATACAATCCATACTTGGTCTTAATGCAGTTTTCCATTCATCACCTTCTCTCATCCTAATTTGATAATAGCCACTTTTCAAATCGGTCTTAGTGAAAATGCAAGAACCATGCAACTCATCCAACATGTCATCTAACCTAGGAATAGGATATCGATATTTTACCGTAATGTTATTAATTGCTCGGCAGTTGACACACATTCGCCAAGTTCCATCATTCTTTGGCACCAACAAAACGGGAACAACACAAGGGCTAAGACTCTCTCTCACATGCCCTCGCTCCAATAGTTCGCTAACTTGCCGCTGAAGTTCCTTTGTCTCCTCGGGATTGCTTCGATATGTGGGTTGGTTAAGTAATGGTGCACGAGGAATTAAGTCAATTTGATGTTTAATGCCTCGAATTGGTGGTATCCCTCCAGGAAGTTCATCAGGAAAGACATCTTTAAATTCCTGCAATAAAGACACAATAGGACTAGGCAAACTTGGGTCAAGATCATTAGTAAAAAACAAAACCTCATTGTACAAAAGTTCAAGCATTGGTCGGTCTAGAACTAAAGCTTTCCTCACATCACTCGATTTTGCATAAAAATTCTTTTTGCTTATTTTCTTTCCTCTCTCCTTTTCTCTCGGTTTTTACCACAAGTTTCCTCTCAACCTCTCATTTTCCTTGCATCTCAGACACACCACGCAAGCCCTCGGATTTCTCACCTTTTCTCTCTCTCTCTCGGCTTCTCATTGTAACTTCAACCGATCTTGATACACCTTACTAGGTGTCATTGGTACCAAAGTATAAGTCTTTTGATTCATCACCAATAAATAACGATTAGTATACCCATCATAATGTACCTTTCGATCATATTGCCATGGTCTTCCAAGTAAGATATGACCCGGTTGCATAGGTACAACATCACACTTTACCTCGTCCTTGTATTTCTCTATCTCAAATGAAATTCAAACTTGTTTTGACACTTTCACCTCACCACTATCATTTAACCATTGAAGTCTATAAGGACTAGGGTGCTTTGTCATTTTCAAACCTAACTTATCCACCATAGTACAACTTGCCACATTCGCACAACTATCTCCATCAATTATCATGCTACAAATTTTACCATTCACCATACATCTTGTATGAAACAAGTTATCTCTTTATTAGTGATATTCCTCCTCATTTACTTGCACACTCAGAGAACGCCTAACCACCAATAAGTCTCCTTTTATAGCCACTTCTCCATCACTACAATCCTCCAATAGTGGCATCTCATCATCATCTTCTTCCCTCTCACTTTTGGACTCAATATCACCATGTTTAGTCATAATCATCACCCTTCTATTAAGACATTGATTCATCATATGACCAATGCCCAAACACTTAAAACATTTAATTTCACGAGTTCTAGTGTTAAGGTTTTCGATTTACCTAAAACCGGATTTGTTACAACTTTACCGTCGCTCTCCTTCTCCTTTGAAGTTTCGTTTCGGTGTTGTTTTTCTATGAGTTTTGTGTATGATCTTGCAAGAAGTGATTTTGTAGGTAATATCACTAGAATTGACCCAATCTTAATTGTTTGTGTTTGATGGTTTCTGAATCAACAACTAGTGAAGAATCTTTCTTAAATTCTAATTTTGACGTATTCTGATTTCAAAACTCTGGAATTTGAATCGGAAGCAAAACTGACGCGTCCACTATTGTAATGATAACTCTTGCAAATCAAATAATGATTTGAATAGAAAGTCTTGTGGTCCATTTACGTATATCTATGTCTGCAACTGTTGGCGAATCTCAAATTTGAACTCTACAGTCCGTATGAAATTACTTAGACTCCTACTATGTTTGGGGGCCAAGGAAGGAGATTTTCAATGATATTGCCTCTTGTAATTTAGCTCATCGATGCTGCTAAAACGATTGCATATGGGCTATTTTCATTCATTTCCTTGCTCTACCATTACTTAATGGACAAAGAGAAGTACTAATTCCTTGTAATAGTTCGGTCTGCACGTGAGTATCTGAATTTGCTGGGCGTTGTGTTTGGCAGATTGAATTAATGGAAAAAATGAAGATTTTTCTAGGGGATGAGAATACAAAAGAAAAGAAAGGAAATTGGATTTTCATATCTGATTACTAAGTAGGAGTGAGTGAAGCAGAAGTGATATTGTATTTTCTGATCCACAACATTTCTACTTTATAAGTGAGTCTTTAAATCTTGTACAATGATATGTTTCTGTTTCCTACTTTCCATGTATTTTCATGGGCCAATAAACATAGTCCCAAAGGGGATACTAGTTTAGTTTCTTTTTGTATGAATCTACCAAAGAGAGGTAGAATTTTATGTTGTTTTCCTCTTCCATGAGACTTAAAGTGAATGAGAAAATTTTCCAATTCTTCTAACCCTCGAATATAAACTGCTTCAACAGTAAGAAAAATGAATTGAGTGCTTTACATTTTGGGTAACAACTAAAGCATTTCGGTGCTATTAGAAACAAAATTGGATTCATATCTGCCTTTACTTATTTTATTTGTCCTGCGTTGGGATTTTTTACTGTTGTTGATACTGTGCTCCATTCGTGCACTTTGCTTTCAAGCCGATGTTTGCCATGCATATCAGCTCTTGAAGAAAGGAGGGTTGAAGGATGAAACTATCACTGTTTTTATGTATGATGACATTGCTAACAATGAAGAGAACCCTCAGCCTAGAATTGTTATTAACAATCCAGATGGAGATGATGTTTATGAAGGAGTTCCAAAGGTCTGTTTTCAAATGCTTAGTCACTAATTTAGGATGAAATTTTGTTTAGATTTATTGAAAGTCTGTTTTCAAAGGCTTAGTCATTGGTCCAAGGTGAAAAATTGTTCTCTAGAAGTCTGTTATTAGATGTTGAGTCACTAGTCATTTTCTGTTAGTAGGATTACACTGGAGAAGATGTTAACGTTAACAACTTTTTCTCTATTATCCTTGAAAACAAGATTGCTCTCACAAGAGGTAGTGGAAAGGTTGTAGAGAGTGGTCCGGATGATACTATCTTCATCTATTATACTGATCATGGTGGCCCTGGTGTGCTTGGTTAGTACTTGATAATTGCACAAGATGACCTCCATTGGTTGTAGATTGTCTTTTGTGTGTTCATATGGCACATATTGAGTTGAACTAAAATATCTATAATAAAGTCATAAAAGTTGAATTGGGTTCCATATCTCATTTGCACCCCTTCCCCAATTTAGAGATGATTTATCCAACTATCTTCATATCAAAATCTCACGGTTGGCATTGATCTTTAACATGAATGCCCACTAGCCCTTTCCTATATGCTGACCATCTAATAGATGTCTTGAAAAAGAAGCATGTGTTTGGGAAATTTAAAAGCTTGGTAATTTTAAGTTCACTAAAGCAGTTTGCTTCATACAAGACTCTAAAACTTTTCATTTTGTTCCCTTTGTCTTATAAACACGGGTATTCTACCTTGGAGCTTGTGAATCGGGAAGTATTTTTAAGGGCATTCTTCTAGAAGGTTTGAACATATATGCAATAACAGCATCTAATGCATAAGAGAGCAGTTGGGGCACCTATTGCCCTGGATGGGGCACCTATTGCCCTAGAGAGTATCCTAGCCCTCCAGTAGAATACGAGACATGTTATTGAGATTAAGCAAGCGATCGAACAATAATATAAATAGATGAAGAAAATAAATCGGACACCAGATTTACGTTGTTCAATTGTAAAGACCAACGTGCACGGGGAGAGCAACAACGAATTTTACTATAGATCAAGCGATACAAGGAGATTACACACTCAAGTTATTCAAACACTCTCTTGGTGTTTCCCAAACCCTAATTTAACCCAATACATCAATCTCTCTCTCGGCTTCTTGTTGTAACTTCAATCGATCTTGATACATCTCACTAGGTGTCATTGGTACCAAAGTATAATCTGCCAAAGGGAGGTAGAATTTTATGTTGTTTTCCTCTTCCATGAGACTTAAAGTGAATGAGAAAATTTTCCAATTCTTCTAACCCTCGAATATAAACTGCTTCAACAGTAAGAAAAAGGAATTGAGTGCTTTACATTTTGGGTAACAACTAAAGCATTTCGGTGCTATTAGAAACAAAATTGGATTCATATCTGCCTTTGCTTATTTTATTTGTCTTGCCTTGGGATTTTTTACTGTTGTTGATACTGTGCTCCATTCGTGCACTTTGCTTTCAAGCCGATGTTTGCCATGCATATCAGCTCTTGAAGAAAGGAGGGTTGAAGGATGAAAATATCACTGTTTTTATGTATGATGACATTGCTAACAATGAAGAGAACCCTCAGCCTGGAATTGTTATTAACAATCCAAATGGAGATGATGTTTATGAAGGAGTTCCAAAGGTCTGTTTTCAAATGCTTAGTCACTAATTTATGATGAAATTTTGTTTAGATTTATTGAAAGTCTGTTTTCAAAGGCTTAGTCATTGGTTCAGGGTGAAAAATTGTTCTCTAGAGGTCTGTTATTAGATGTTGAGTCACTAGTCACTTTTCTGTTAGTAGGATTACACTGGAGAGGATGTTAATGTTAACAATTTTTTTCTCTGTCATCCTTAAAAACAAGACTGCTCTCACAGGAGGCGATGGAAAGGTTGTGGAGAGTGGTCCGGATGACACTATATTCATCTATTATACTGATCACAGTGGCCTTGATGTGCTTGGTTAGTACTTGATAGTTGCACAAGATGACCTCCATTGGTTGTAGATTGTCTTTTGTGTATTCATATGGCACATGTTGAGTTGAATTGAAATATCTATAATAAAGTCATAGAAGTTGGATTGGGTTTCCATATCTCATTTGCACCCCTTCTCCAATTTAGAGATGATTTATCCAACTGTCTTCATATCAGAATCTCACGGTTGACATTGATCTTTAACATGAATGCCCACCAGCCCTTTCTTATATGCTGACCATCTAATAGATGTCTTGAAAAAGAAGCATGTGTTTGGGAAATATAAAAGCTTGGTAATTTTAAGTTCACTAAAGCAGTTTGCTTCATACAAGACTCTAAAACTTTTCATTTTGTTCCCTTTGTCTTATAAACACGGGTATTCTACCTTGGAGCTTGTGAATCGGGAAGTATTTTTAAGGGCCTTCTTCTAGAAGGTTTGAACATATATGCAACAACAGCATCTAATGCATAAGAGAGCAGTTGGGGCACCTATTGCCCTGGATGGGGCACCTATTGCCCTGGAGAGTATCCTAGCCCTCCAGTAGAATACGAGACATGTTATTGAGATTAAGCGAGCGATCGAACAATAATATAAATACATGAAGAAAATAAATCGAACATCAGATTTACGTTGTTCAATCGTAAAGACCACCGTGCACGGGGAGAGCAACAACGAATTTTACTATAGGTCAAGCGATACAAGGAGATTACATACTCAAGTTATTCAAACACTCTCTTGGTGTTTCCCAAACCCCAATTTAACCCAATACATCAATCTCTCTCTCGGCTTCTTGTGGTAACTTCAATCGATCTTGATACATCTCACTAGGTGTCATTGGTACCAAAGTATAATCTGCCAAAGGGAGGTAGAATTTTATGCTGTTTTCCTCTTCCATGAGACTTAGAGTGAAGGATAAATTTTTCTAATTCTTCTAACCCTCGAATATAAACTACTTCAACAGTAAGAAAAAGGAATTGAGTGCTTTACATTTTGGGTAACAACTAAAGCATTTCGGTGCTATTAGAAACAAAATTGGATTCATATCTGCCTTTGCTTATTTTATTTGTCTTGCGTTGGGATTTTTACTGTTGTTGATACCGTGCTCCATTCGTGCACTTTGCTTTCAAGCCGATGTTTGCCATGCATATCAGCTCTTGAAGAAAGGAGGGTTGAAGGATGAAAATATCATTGTTTTTATGTATGATGACATTGCTAACAATGAAGAGAACCCTCAGCTTGGAATTGTTATTAACAGTCCAGATGGAGATTATGTTTATGAAGGAGTTCCAAAGGTCTTTTTTCAAATGCTTAGTCACTAATTTATGATGAAATTTTGTTTAGATTTATTGAAAGTCTGTTTTCAAAGGCTTAGTCATTGGTTCAGGGTGAAAAATTGTTCTCTAGAGGTCTGTTATTAGATGTTGAGTCACTAGTCACTTTTCTATTGGCAGGATTACACTGGAGAGGATGTTAACGTTAACAATTTTTTCTCTGTCATCCTTGCAAACAAGACTGCTCTCATAGGAGGCGATGGAAAGGTTGTGGAGAGTGGTCCGGATGATACTATATTCATCTATTATACTAATCACGGTGGCCTTGATGTGCTTGGTTAGTACTTGATAGTTGCACAAGATGACCTCCATTGATTGTAGATTGTCTTTTGTGTATTCATATGGCACATGTTGAGTTGAATTGAAATATCTATAATAAAGTCATAGAAGTTGGATTGGGTTCCATATCTCATTTGCACCCCTTCTCCAATTTAGAGATGATTTATCCAACTATCTTCATATCATAATCTCACGGTTGACATTGATCTTTAACAGGAATGCCCACCAGCCCTTTCTTTTATGTTGACCATCTAATAGATGTCTTGAAAAAGAAGCATGTGTTTGGGAAATATAAAAGCTTGGTAATTTTAAGTTCACTAAAGCAGTTTGCTTCATACAGGATGTTGTCTAAAATTTTTCATTTTGTTCCCTTTGTCTTATAAACACAGGTATTCTACCTTGGAGCTTGTGAATCGGGAAGTATTTTTTAGGGCATTCTTCCAGAAGGTTTGAACATATATGCAATAACAACATCTAATGCAGAAGAGAGCAGTTGAGGCACCTATTGCCCTGGAGAGTATCCTAGCCCTCCAGTAGAATACGAGACATGTTGTTGAGATTAAGCGAGCGATCGAACAATAATATGGACAAATGAAGAAAATAAATCGAACACCAGACAAGCTATGGGTGTTATTCGGCTGACCTTGCAGCTGGAAATATTTTTTTTTTCAATAAATTGTGTTTGTATGGAGGGGGCTTTATTAGAAGAGATCTAATTATTTCATGGAGGTGTTGATGATAATAAAGAGAGGCCCACCTTCAAAATCAATTTTCATCCCTACTTTTTCATATGGTATATTTCTATTTCATTTTTTTGGTTGGACCTTCATATTCTCGTACCCTCAAATTGAAATTGCTTCAATAATAAAGAAAGGAATAGAGTGCTTTAACTTCGTCGTCCGAAAATAAATTTGGATTCTGTTCTGCCTTCGCTTGTTTCATTTGTCTGCTTCTTCTTCTTCTTTTTTAACAGTTGTTGATATTGTGCACTCTTCGTGCATTTTCCTTTCAGGCTAATGTTTGCCATGCATATCAGTTTTTGAAGAAAGGAGGGCTGAAGGATAAAAAAACCGTTGTTTATATGTATGATGACATTGCGTACAATGAAGAGAACCCCAAGCTTGGAATTATTATTAATAGTCCAGTTGGAGATGATGCTCATGAAGGAGTTCCAAAGGTCTGTTTTCAAATGCCTAGTCTAGTCACTAGTTTAGGATAAAAAGATTTGTCTAGATTTGTCAAAGGTCTGTTTTCAAATGTTAAGTCGCTAGTTACTTTTCTAGTGGCAGGATTACACTGGAGAGGATGTTGAAGTTTACAACTTTTTCTCCATCACCCTTGGAAATAAGACCGCTCTCGCAGCAGGCGGTGGGAAGGTTGTGGACAGTGGTCCCGATGTTACTATCTTCATCTCCTATACTAATCATGGTGGCCCTGGTGTGCTTGGTTAGTACTTGATAGTTGCACAAGATGACCTCCATTGGTTGTAGATTGTCTTTTGTGTGTTCATATGGCACATGTTGAGTTGAATTGAAATATTTGTAATAAAGTCAAGAAGTTGGATTGGATTCAATATCTCATTTGCACCCCTTCCCCAATTTAGAGATGATTTATCCAACTATCTTCATATCAGAATCTCACGGTTGACATTGATCTTTAACAAGAATGCCCACCAACCCTTTCCTATATGTTGACCATCTGATAGATGTCTTGAAAAAGAAGCATGTTTGGGAACTATAAAAGCTTGGTAATTTTAAGTTCACTAAAGCAGTTTGCTTCATATAGGACGTTGTCTAAAACTTTTCATTTTATTCCCTTTGTCTTATAAACACAAGTATTCTACCTTGGAGCTTGTGAATCGGGAAGTATTTTTTAGGGCCTTCTTCCGGAAGGTTTAAACATATATGCAACAACAGCATCTAATATAGAAGAGAGCAGTTGGGGCACCTATTACACTGGAGAGTATCCTAGCCCTCCAGTAGAATACGAGACATGTTGTTGAGATTAAGCGAGCGATCGAACAATAATATAGGCATATGAAGAAAATAAATCGGACAACAGATTTACGTGGTTCAGTCGTAAAGACCTACATACACGGGGAGAGCAGCATCAAATTTTACTATAGATTAAGCGATACAATGAGATTATACACTCAAGTCACTCAAATACACTCTCGGTGTTTCCCAATCCCCAATTTAACCCAATACACTAATCTTTCTTGGATGTAAATCACGAATAAGCTTTGCCGCACGAGAAACACGAAGACCCGCTATCAAGCACCTAGCGCCTACGGATGTCTCTCACAAACAGAGAACACCCACGGCACTCAGAGTAAATGGCACTTCAATATGTGGCTTCGCTCGGCTAGCGGCTTCAATGATCGTGTGCGGCTTTGTAGGATTTTTCTCTTTCGCAGCAAGCTTTGTTTCTCTCGTGGACGTGCGGTAGCAACACACCGAAAGAAGAAACCCTCACTGATCGTCTGCATTTATATATAAGTGTGCCCAAGGTCAAAATTTTGACCTTAGGCCCCACCAATTTCTAATATCACGTGCGGAGGAACTTCACGTGGGAGAGACGCTGAATTGGCTTCACTTGGGCCCACCTACGCTTGAATTCTCGCGTACGTGCAAAGAACTCCATCTTCACGATTCGGATCCCGCAGCAATTGAAGAAAACTTTGCTTCAATTTATTTTATATTTCCTTCTACTTGGGAAATTTTATTGACAAATTCGGTTTAACAAATCGTTATCCCAATTCAAACTCGAAACATAATTTAACAATTCTCCACATTGGCTCGATGTTTGAGCCAAGTTGCAACCGCTTCGCAAAAATTCAAACTTTGCCGCTACTTTCCCATAGCCCCCGATGGGCTCAACTGCAACAGATATTATCCAAGTCCAAGCCTCGCTTGAACTTTGCCATAATCAAAGACTTCATCAGAATACCAACTCCATATGCACCTTTAACTGCTTCGCAAGGATTTTCCCACGCAACCTCCTTAACCGCAGATAAAGCAAAACCATTGTTGCATCTATATCTATCAGGACCGCCCACCTCGTTTGTGTTTGATGGTTTCTGAATCAACAACTAGTGAAGAATCTTTCTTAAATTCTAATTTCGACGTATTTCGATTTCAGAACTCTGGAATTTGGATCGGAAGCAAAACTAGCACATTTACTGTTGTAATGATAACTCTTGCGAATCGAATAATGATTTGAATAGAAAGTCTTGTGGTCCATTTACATATATCTTTGTCTGCAACTGCCGGCGAATCTCAAATTTAAACTCTGCAGTCCGTATGAAATTACTTAGACTCCTACTATGTTTGGAGGCCAAGGAGGGAGATTTTCAATGATATTACCTCTTGTAACTTAGCTCATCGATGCTGCTAAAACAATTGCATATGAGCTATTTTCGTTCATTTCCTTACTCTACCATTACTTAATGGACAAAGAGTAGTACTAATTCATTGTATTAGTTCGGTCTGCACGTGAGTATCTGAATTTGCTAGGTGTTGTGTTTGGCAAATTGAATTAATGGGAAAAATGAAGATTTTTCTAGGGGATGAGAATACAAAAGAAAAGAAAGGAAATTGGATTTTCATATCTGATTACTAAGTAGGAGTGAATGAAGCAGAAGTGATATTGTATTTTCTTATCCATAACCTTTCTGCTTTATAAGTGAGTCTTTAAAGCTTGTACGGTGATATGTTTATGTTTCTCTACTTTCCTTGTACTTTCATGGGCCAATAAACATAGTCCCAAAGGGAATGCTAGTTTAGTTTCCTTTTGTATGAATCTGCCAAAAGGAGGTAGAATTTTATGTTGATTTCATCTTCCATGAGACTTAAAGGGCGTGCATGGAAACGTTCCAAAGAAACGTTTCTGGAACACTTCTGTACAGATTTTGTTCCCGGGAACAAAAAAAGAACAGAAACGCGTTTGGTTGCGTTTATGTTCTTTTTTTTTTTTTTTGTTTCCGAACAAAATAAGAACAAAAAAAGAAACAACAAATTGTTGTTTCTTGTTCCGAAAACAAAAATGAAGAAACGTTTTTCTCTTCTCTCTCTTCTTCTTCTCTTCTTCTTTTCTTCTTCTTTTTTTTCTTATTTTTTCTTTCGCCGGTCGCCGGCCTCGGCCATGGCCGGCGACCGGCCGTCGAGGGCCAGCGACACCTCGAGGGTCGGCGACCTCATCGGAGCGTCACCGGCCCCGGCGAGCCCGAGCATCGCCGACGGGCGCAGCGAGGCCGAGCCTCGCCAACCACGGCGAGCTCGAGTTCGCCTAGATCCGGCGGGCGAGCCTCGCCGTGGCTGGGCGAGGCTGCCAGCCCCGTCGGCCGGTCGCCAAAGGCCGTGGACCGCCCCGAGGCCGGTGGCCGGCCGAAAAGAAAAAAGAAAAAATAAAAAGAAAGGAAAAAAATGAAAAATAAAATAAAAATGTTTAAAAAATTAAAAGAAATAAAAAATTAAATAAAATTTACCAAACGTGTTTCTATTCATTTTTATTCCCAGAACAAATGTTACCAAACGTGTTCTTTTGTTCAAAATTGTTCCCGAAACAAAACACTTTTTTTGTTTATGTTCCCTGGAACAAAAAAATAACATAAACGTTACCATTCGCACCCAAAGTGAATGAGAAATTTTTCCAATTCTTCTAACCCTCGAATATAAACTGCTTCAATAGTAAGAAAAAGAAATTGAGTGTTTTACATTCTAGGTAACAGCTAAAGCATTTCAGTGCCATTAGAAACAAAATTGGATTCCTATCTGCCTTTACTTATTTTATTTGTCCTGCGTTGGGATTTTTTACTGTTGTTGATACTATGCTCCATTCATGCACTTTGCTTTCAGGCCGATGTTTGCCATGTATATCAGCTCTTGAAGAAAGGAGGGTTGAAGGATGAAAATATCATTGTTTTTATGTATGATGACATTGCTAACAATGAAGAGAACCCTCAGCCTAGAATTGTTATTAACAGTCCAGATGGAGATGATGTTTATAAAAGAGTTCCAAATGTCTTTTTCAAATGCTTAATCACTAATTTAGGATGAAATTTTGTTTAGATTTGTTGAAAGTCTGTTTTCAAAGGCTTAGTCATTGGTTCAGGGTGAAAAATTGTTCTCTAGAGGTTTGTTATCAGATGTTGAGTCACTAGTCACTTTTATGTTGGCAGGATTACACTGGAGAGGATGTTAACATTAACAACTTTTTCTTTGTTATCCTTGGAAACAAGTCCGTAAAATTCACTAGGATAAGCGGTATTATTGAACCAGACAAAGCAACAAGCAATGAAACCAAAAACAGATAAAGCAGCTAAACTATAAGACAAGTAAGCCTCCCTGACCATACAAGTGCTCAACGAGCCCATGCAAAAGGTTTGGTTAAGATATGCCAGATTCCACCAAGTATACAAATGGGACCTAACCATACATGCCCTACTCTCACATGAGGCAATGGAAAGGTTGTGGAGAGTGGTCCGGATGATTCTATCTTCATCTATTATACTGATCACGGTGGCCCTGATGTGCTTGGTTAGTACTTGATAGTTGCACAAGATGACCTCCATTGGTTGTAAATTGTCTTTTGTGTTCAGATGGCACATGTTGAGTTGAACTAAAATATTTGTAATGGATTGAGTTCCATATCTCATTTGCACCCCTTCTCCAATTTAAAAATGATTTATCCAACTGTCTTCATATCAGAATCTCACGGTTGACATTGATCTTTATCAGGAATGCCCACCAGCTATTTCCTATATGTTGTCTTCATATCATATTTTCTCCTTCAAGATGTTAAACGCGACGTTACGAGCCAACGTCAGCCGAATAACACTCATAGCTCATCTATCCAGCAAATCTCAATCAGCTTGCTTCATCGTCTCTGGTTTCTCCTCAGATAAGGGCAAGTGCAGTTTCATCTAGTAAAGATAATCTTCAATCTGCATCTTCCAGAAACTAAAATCATTCTCATCAAATATGTCGATTCTCACTTTTACTTCTTCTATCGCCATCGATTCGCGTCAACTTAGCCAAACCTAGCTCTGATACCAACTTGTTGAGATTAAGCAAGCGATCGAACAATAATATGAACAGATGAAAAAAATAAATCAAACACCAGATTTACGTGATTCAGTCGTAAAGACCTACGTCCATGGGGAGAGCAGCAGCAAATTTCACTATAGATCAAGCGATATAAGAGATTACACACTCAAGTCACTCAAACACTCTTTCCATGTTTCTCAAACCCCAATTTAACCCAATACACCAATCTTTCTTGGATGTAAATCACGAATAAGCTTTGCCACACGAGAAACATGAAGACCCGCTATCAAGCACCCAACGCCTATGAACGTCTCTCACAAACAGAGAACACCCACGGCACTCAAAGTAAACGGTGCTTCAATATGTGGCTTCGCTCGGCTAGCGGCTTCAACGATCGTGTGCAGCTTCGTAGGATTTTTCTCTCTTTCGTGGCAAGCTTCGTTTCTCTTGTGGACGTGCGGCAGCAACACACCGAAAGAAGAAACCCTCACTGATCGTTTGCATATATATATTCAAAAGTTTGATCTTGGGCCCCACCAATTTCCAATATTACGTGCGGAGGAACTTCACATGGGAGAGACGCTGAATTGGCTTCACCTGGGCCCACCTACGCTTGAATTCTCGCGTATGTACAGAGGACTCCATCTTCATGATTCGGATTCCGCAGCAATTGAAGAAAACTTTGATTCAATTTATTTTATATTTCTTCTACTTGGGAATTTTTATCAACAAATTCGATTTAACAAATCATTATCTGAATTCAAACTCGAGACATAATTTAACAATTCTCCACATTGGCTCGATGTTTGAGCCAAGTCGCAATCGCTTCGCAAAAATTCAAACTCTGCCGCTACTTTCCCATAGCCCCCGATGGGCTCAACCGCCACAGATATCATCCAAGTCCAAGCCTCGCTTGAACTTCGCCATAATCGAGGACCTCATCAGAATACCAACTCCATATGCACCTTTAACTACTCCGCAAGGATTTTCCAACGCAACCTCCTTAACCGCAGATAAAGCAAAACCATTGTTGCATCTATATCTATCAAGAGATCGAATATGTACCTTGTTAATTTCAGCAGTTACAGTAACCATTGGCTCTATAGGCTCTACCTCGCTATGAGCACCATCTGTGTCAATTACTTTGCTAGTATTCATACTCGCTACCTCAAGAATTTCTTATCGCAACTCCACCTCAAATTGAACACCATCCAAATCCGTATTAACACTGCCACAAACACTCCTAACCAGAAGTATCGAAAACTTATCAAGGATAACTTCTCTACTGTCAACAAGTGAATTTATATTTGGGCACCACAACCGATCGCCCCGCTCACCTTGTGCATAGCCATGGAATATGCACCTTGCCCTCCCATCGAGCTTACCATCACTCACTCGAAAATAACACGGGCAACCAAACATTCTAAGAATAAAATAATCAGCAACGTTACCTAACCACACTTCTTTAGGAGTCCACCATTCAATAGTAGTTGATGGGGATCTATTCACCAGGCAGCTTATCGTACTAAATACATCAGCTAGGATTCTCCTAGCAATACTAACACTAGAGATAATTTTTCGAGCTTGTCTCTAATAATGTTCTGCTCATCAATTCTGCAAATTGTTGTGATTTATTGGTACTAGTACAGTGTTTCATTATACACTCTTTCATGTAGAATTTATTTGCCAGCTCCAAGCAGAACTCCATGCTATTGTCAGTGCGCACATGCTTAATCAACTTACCAGTCTCTATCTCAATCAAAGCTCTCAACCGCATGATCCCGACACCAGCATCAAACTTGTGCATTAGAACAAACACCAGGTCTTCCTCGATTAGTCAATAGACTCTCGAATAGATGCATCCAACGTCTCCGGGGCAAAATCTGTCATTGTCTCACCTTGAAGTTTATACAAGCCTCCGTGCTTGATTCCTTTCATTATCACCAAGGCACCTCGAACAACCTTCATAACTCCACATTTTGAAGAATACCTGCAACCAGCTGAATCTAGAGCACCCAAGGAAATTAAGTTCTTTTTTAATTCTGGAATGTGTCTTACTCCAGTTAATGTCCTCACAATGCCATCATGCATTCTAATTTTAACATCACCAACACCCACAACATCGCAGTCAGCGTTGTTCCCTAACTAGACTTTACCACTACATATGCACTGATAAGTGATAAACCAATTTCTATTTGGTATGATATAAAAAGAACAACCAGAATCCAAAATCCATCCATCAAGCGATGAATCATTAGTGACAGTCAAGACATAATCGGCACTATCTGCTACAGCTGCAACATTATCTGCAGAATCAACTATAATTTCCTTACCCTTTTCATTCTTCAACTTAAGGCAATCCCTTTTAAGATACCCCATCTTGCCACAGCTCCAACAGACAACATTAGCAGTCCTAGATTGACTGTGTCTATTCATATTAGTACTACTCTTACCCACACGTGTTACAGATCTTCCTCTATTTTCACCTACTAAAGCAGTAGATACAGATTCGCCAGATTCTCTTCTACGGATATCCTTACTCAAAATCAAATTTTGAACCCCGTCAAACGTCAAACTTGTTGACCCAAATGAATTACTAACAGCAGTGACAATAATATTCCAATTATTAGGCAATGAGGATAGCAGAATCAAAGCACGTACCTCATCTTCAAAGTCAATCTCAACTGAACTCAATTGACTAATAATCACATTGAATTTATTGATATGATCTGCAACTGATGCACCTTCACTCATTTTCAAATTAAACAGACATCGCATCAAACAGACATTGTTGATCGCAGAGGGCTTCTCATACATATCTGATATGGCTTGCATCAAATCAGCAATGGTCTTCTACTTCAATATCTGATAGGGCTTGCATCAAATCAGCAGTGGTCTTCTACTTCAAGATGTTAAACACGATGTTACGAGCCAACGTCAGCCGAATAACACTCATAGCTCGTCTATCCAGCAAATCCCAATCAGCTTGCTTTATCGTCTCTGGTTTCTCCCCAGATAAGGGCAAGTGCAATTTCATCTAGTAAAGATAATCTTCAATCTACATCTTCCAGAAAATAAAATCCTTCCCATCAAATCTGTCAATTCTCACTTTTACTTCTTTTGTCATCATCGATTCGCTTCAACTTAGCCAAACCCGGCTCTGATACCAACTTGTTGAGATTAAGCGAGCGATTGAAAAATAATATAGTATGAAGAAAATAAATCGGACCCAAATTTACGTGGTTCAGTCATAAAGATTTACGTCCACGGGGAGAGCAGCAGCGAATTTCACTATAGATCAAATGACACAAGAAGATTACACACTCAAGTCACTCAAACACTCTCTCGGTGTTTCCCAAACCCCAATTTAACCCAATACACCAATCTTTCTTGGATGTAAACCACGAATAAGCTTTGTTGCACGAGAAACACGAAGACCCACTATCAAGCACCTAGCGCCTACGGACGTCTCTCACAAACAGAGAACACCCACGGCACTCAGAGTAAATGGCACTTCAATATGTGGCTTCGCTCGGCTAGCGGCTTCAACGATCGTGAACGGCTTCGTAGGATTTTTCTCTCTTTCGTGGCAAGCTTCGTTTCTCTCGTGGACGTGCGGCAGCAACACACCGAAAGAAGAAACCCTCACTAATCGTCCACATTTCCAATATTACATGCGGAGGAACTTCACGTGGGAGAGACGCTTAATTGGCTTCACCTGGGCCCACCTACGCTTGAATTCTCACGTACGTGCAAAGGACTCCATCTTCACGATTCGAATTCCGCAGCAATTGAAGAAAACTTTGCTTCAATTTATTTTATATTTCTTCTACTTGGGAAATTTTATCGACAAATTCGGTTTAACAAATCACTATCCGAATTCAAACTCGAGACATAATTTAACACGTGTCTTGGTGACTTGTATAGTGTTGCCTGGATGGAAGACAGGTAAATCCCAAATCCTTATTTTCTCATTCATGACTTTAGATGAGAAACACATACCATTTTGACTTTGTTCTTTCTAGATTAGAAGTCAGTGTTATAATGGGGACTTTTTCTCCAATTTGGGATCGATACTTTATTTTGCGGTGTATCATGGGCGACTCTTAGTGCATTAGTTGAATGGTAGCAATGTGTATGACCATAATCCATGTATTCCCAGTTTTTTAAATTTTATTAAATGATCTGATTTTGGAATGTTTTTCTTGCAAATCGAGAACGAGGAATTGAAATCACAGTTGAAAAGCCATGATTGGGTCCATTTATCATTGTTTAATTGCAAAGATCGAAAGAAAGATCGGAGATATTTTTCATTAGCACATTCTCCTTTTATATTATTTTGAAAATGTAGACAACAACAATTTATTGGTTAAAGAGGCAGTCAATTATGTGCAATTTCCTTGATTTGATGCTTGGTAATTAATATGTATTGTAGTTGCTAATTATATGCTATTAAGATCTTCGTACATTTCTGATGTTGGGCTTTTGGTTTAGATATAAGTAATCCTTTGAATATTCGAATTCCTTGGTTTTTAAGGACTCATCCACTATTTACCTTTTTAGTATGTGTGCTCTTATCTGAATAGTAATTTTTTGCCCATGTTACATTTTTGGGGCTTGCTGATTGGTATCTTCTTTCCATGATTATAGACTTATCTACTAATCTAATTTCATAATAAGTACCGCATAATTTATTATTGAAATTTTTTAGCTTATATGGACTTTGAGGAAGCTTTTCTCTTTTCTAAGCATGGACTTTTGTGTACTCGCATCAAAAAGCATTTCCATTGCAGATTAGCATTTCCATTGCAGATTGCTAATCTGTTGGCAATTAAGAATCTCGAAGATCCCATGTTTGCAAATTTAAATAGCCGAAAACAAAGAGAGGAGAAAGGAGGAAGGACATGACTTCCATATTATCAGATGGAACCTGATTGAATATTTCTTATATTGCAACTCGGGATATGCATATTAAATTCATGCTCAATGTGATTCCAGTTGTTCTTGTACTGGTTTACAAGCCTCCGTTCCCTTGTAATAGTTGGATCAGGTTCATATGTTTTGATTGGCTCTTGAGAAATCAAAGCTTATGTTTAACAACTATAAAGCCCATCATAACCTTTTTCTTTTTTATTTGGTTTGTCTTTGTGAACAGTGAGGTGCACAACCTGCGAACCGAAACTCTGCACCAACAATACCAACTGGTAAGCTAAGGACATTGATACCATCATTGTGTGGAGCAATTAGGAAGAAAGCAATGTTCATTCTACCTTTCGATGTCGAGAAATTTTGCTTCCATTGGGCAACTAAGCTCCCAAGTGTCTTTTAGCAAGGGAATACTATTTTGTATTACATTTCTTGGTTAAGTATTCATACAGTGCTACAGTGCAAGCACATGGAAGAAGTTACTTCTTATATTGCCTGGACTGCTTCAGTTGCTTTTCACTTTCTCTCTGTGCTTCTTCTTCTCATCTTACGGTATTTCTTTGGGCTGGCATATGCAGGTGAAAAAGAGGACAGCTAATGACAACACTGCATACGGTTCCCACGTCATGCAATTTGGTGACATAGGGTTAAGTAAGGAAAATCTCTTCCTGTACATGGGCGCAAATCCTGCAAATGATAACTCTCCTTTTGTGGATGACAACTCCCTAAGGCCTCCTCAGAAAGCTGTTGACCAGCGGGATGCCGATCTGCTTCATTTCTGGCACAAGGTTTCTCTCTCCCTTGTCATGTTTGAGGCTGCACGCTTTAGATTTAAGTCATGGCACCACCAGATGCTAAATGTTTAAGGATAGATTCTTGAGGGTTTTGTCACATGCAGCGGTCTGGTCAATTGCAACCTCTCTTAGATTGTTTCCCTAATGAGAATCACAAGATCAATCGAATGAAGAGCTACTAAAAGGGATTACTATATAGCATTTTGAAGAAACTTGAGGGCTGGTCCGGCAAAAAATGGAACTGTAGAACCATAGGTCTATCAATGGATTTCTGATAATTGAAGGTCCTTAAATCTGCATATTACTTTGTGAAAGTGTTAGTAGAAGTAAAAGTACTTCCTTAACTAGAGAAGTCAAACTATGTAGCCATCAGGTTTGACCTTTGACATAAAAGTAAGTGAAAAATTACGTCTCTTCCTTTCAACTCATCTTCTTATTCTTCTTTCACTATATAAAGAATAAATTCGGTATTGTCAATTGCCCTCATGTAACAGTTGTGTGAGCCTTGTGTAACCAAATCTGATTTTGCGTCCGCCTTTGTTTCAGTTCTGCATAAAGCTCAAACTAATTGGAAAGCTCTTGTTTGAATTAAAAAGGCTCTGAATTTTAGTAAATTTGAAGCACAGACAGCAATTGTGAACCTTTTGATATTGCTAGTATTTTTGTATATAAAAGGCAATGTCTCATTGTATGCATATAGATCACAGTGTCAAACTAATTGGAAAGCTCTTGTTTGGAATTAGAAAAGGGTCCAGAGGTGCTGAATGTCTAAACTGTTCGAACAACTAAGGGACATTTATGCCATCTAGTTGATGACTGGGCTTGCCTATTAAAGAAAGCCCATTGGTAATTATCTCGATTTCCATGAACCTTCCAATAATATTTAGACAATCACCGGATCTTCAATTATCGAGTCAATCTTCGATCAATCTCCGTTATGTCTTCTCCACCACGAGATTTTCTCAACCAACGAAACATGTTTGATATATTTCTGATAAACTTTGATGCTGACATTTGCATTGCCATTGTGAACCAAGAAGATTTTTTACTATGTCAGTTCGATTTGTTCTTTATATTATTGATCTTAAATCTTACACTCGGGGGAATGGGATTTTTTGACACAGCGATTGAGTATTCTTTGCAGTCTTGACTAGTGTGATGTTGCCAATGCTTAATGCAGGTGAGAACATTTGAGACTCATTGTGGATCTCTCTCTCAATATGGGATGAAGCACATGCACTCCTTTGCAAACATGTGCAATGGAATCCGAACCGAGCAAATGACTGAGGCATCAGGCCAAGCTTGTGCTCGCATTCCGTCTGGTCCCTGGAGCTCTCTAGCAAGCGATTCAGTGCATGAGTGAAGTGGGAATCATTCCGAACTAAGGATCCACTTGCCATGCTTAAATCTGCTACATACATATTCCTACTATATATCTTGAATGGGTTGTTTGTCATTGCTTCGCTGTGAATATGACTCGGAAGCACGTATCTCGACTTGCTTGTCACATAACATGCTTTGAATGTAGGACGATATCATGCCTGTTTCGCGTGATTTTAAGTATTGTAGCTCGAGGCTCGCCTTTGACCGGCTACCGGCCGTCGTCATGGCCGGCGGTCGGCCAAGAAGAAGAAGAACAAAAAAAAATTATATTTAAAAAAATAGAAGTAGTTAAAATTTTAATTTTTAAAAATTAAAAATTAAAAATAATTTAATTTTTAAAATAATTGTTTTAAAAATTATAAAAATTGTTCATTAAATTTGTGTTGTATAAAACTATTTTAGCTATACAATTTAAAAATATATATATAATATATAAGAAATAAGCTTAGAAGTATTTTAGTAATATAATCTTTAAAAAAAACATAGGAATAAGTTTTTCTAAATTTGGTTAAATATGAAATATTTTATTAATATGGGTTGGGTCGGGTATGGGTCGGAAAATTTACATTAGACATAAATTGGTCAAAAATGGGTTAATGGGTCAATTTGGGTCGACCATTAATGATCCGACCCAAACCCGACCCGACCCAACCCAACCCACCCATTTAACAGCTCTACCGAAGATGAAGCCAAGAATATTCAAGCGTGCTTTGGAGAAGGTAACCCAAAAAGCAATTACTGCTTCATTGCCTGCTTATTCATGGGATTAAATTCACAATTCCTTCTCCTTCTATTTCACAAATGATATATGTCTATATATATTATGTTTAATTTATTATTATTATTATTATTTATTTTTTTACTCCCAGTAAAGCATAGTCGTTTTTTCAATTCTTTGTTGTGACCATATTTATATTATATTCGGCTCTCACGGTATATGTGCTTGATAAATGTATATTTATTCCTCGCCACTTTATGTTGTTTTATGCCTTTGAATTACTTAATAGAAGTATCAAATTTACTAGACTAGACTAGCAACTATCGTGGAGACGTTACTTCTACTGTTAGTCTGTTACCTATTCACTTGTGGCTTCTCAAAGTTGTAATGATTAAAATTTGTTTTTTGTATCAAGATTATTTCCGCAAACATAGGCTCAAAAAATTGTTACGGTCTCTTTTTTAATTTTGATAATACAGTCAATATGCTAAATATCAATCATTTATATAAAAAAAATTAAATGAAACAATTAATGTTGTTTATCGTAATTACTAACTTCCGTCAATCATATAATTATGGTTTTAGAAAAGTGTTCGTGGGGTGTTTCTGATGAGAATATTTCTTCCGTTAAATGAATTCGTTCAAATAAATAAAAGTATATTTGTAATCATTATTCCATTATACTTTAACAACCGAACCAAAAGAATCCCCGCCCTTATGCCAAAGGCAATATAATGAATAATGATCAGGAATATACTTTTATCAATTTCGAAGCTTTTACTTTTAGGGTTGGTTTGATTTGCCAAAAATTTATTGTAAAAATCATTTTCCTACGTTTGGATCGCTAAAAATAAGTAAACGAAAAGTATTTGCATAATTTAGTGGAAAACTTAAACTCAACGAAATGATTTCCTCTCTAAAAATAAAAATCAATTTTCAAAATATAACTAAATCTCGATAGTTAGAAAGAAGACCCTAACGTTTGAGTTTGGATTTACATAAATCACAAATGAGACCTTGATAGCTACATGCAATTACTCAGCTTTTGTGCTCAAATCACTAGCATTTTGGAACTAGTCCATTGAGTTTGAGCATAGGTCCTCATAAACTAGGTACAAGTCCTTCGAAGTTGAGCCAAAGACCTTGGTACCCATGCTTGCAATTGAGTCCCAACTCTTGCACCCAAATCTAGGGACCTAGGTACCCATGCTTGCAATTGTGCCTAATATGGTTCTGTGATGCCTAGGCTTTGGGACCTTAGTGATTAGGCCCGAGTCGCTCAAAGCTAGGGACCTAGTAGAGAATGCTCAGGCTAGGGTCCTTTGACACTTATGTTAGGAACTTGGTGGCGGCCCGGATCTCTTGAGATTGGACCCAAGACCTTGGCCCTTGTGCTAGGATCTAAGGAGGTCGTGCCTAAATCATCAAGACCTTGACAACCAAGATCGAGTCCGTCGTGGCATCTAAACTCATGATGCTTTCAAGAGGTTTCAAATCGGGTGTTAGAGCATGTGGATGTCCTCTGGCAAGAGATGAACTTGGAATAGTTTCTGTCTTTAAAGTCAAAGATTTAAAAAAAAAAAACGAAAAAAGTAATCACCTACTTATGTCCCTCTTTCAAGTACATTGGGTTCCTTTCTTGCTGCTCACTGGGCGTGCTCTAATATGCCGATATTTTTCAGGTCTCGTTTTATTATATTTCGAGTAGTAGAACAAAGAACAGGCAAGTTGGCTTCAATATATAAAAGGAAAAAAAAAAATTTCTTTACTTCTTTTTTTTTTGTCAGAAAAAAATTTCTTTATTCTTTTAGGGCGCTTATTTCAACCACTTATTGATAAAAGAATATAATGCATGTATAGCTTACATAATGTAGGGATAATAACCGAGGGGCCTCTACTTTCCCAAGTTGGTTTTGTAGGCTTGTGGCGAGAAGGAGAGGGGTGTTGCCACTTGTGAAGGCCGTCCTTGGTAGTTCTCTAGCAAGGCGCCTAGCAAGATTGCGTTTTTTTTACTCTAACATGCTAGTATCTACACTCCTTCATTGTCTATATATGTTTTTTTTCCTCATAAAGCATTTGCGATTTTACACAAAAAAGAAATTGAACATTGACAACTTTTCACTTCAAATTATCCCTTCATTAGATTTTCCCTAGAATGTCATTGAATATGTATTTCAACCATCTATCAATAAAAAAATATAATGCATAGATAATACACGTCTCTTTGGAAAAATAAAAACATAATTCTTAGTTCACCTTCAAATTTCTGCAAAATATCTAAAAATATTTTCATTTATGAGAAATGATTATTTGAAAAAAAAAATCGATTTTTTAAATTTTTGGTAAAACAGATCAAGTTAATTTTTTTTTTTTTTGGACAAAATCAAGTTAATTAAGTTCGTTCGTGCATTTCGTATCTTGAAGGTACCGAGTAGTGGCCACGATTACAAGGGATGGTGTACGATAATATTCTCCATCACATCATCTTGGACATGCCAGCCAATAGAAACTCAACACATGGCATCTTGTAGTAAAATCGACTTTGCAAAAAAGGATTTAACATAGGAAACGGTTATCTTTTTGTGTGGTACTTTCAAAGCTTTATGATGTTTTCCAACCAAAAAAAAAAAAAAAAAAAAAAGTTCGACATTATCTTCTGAGATAATAATCTTCGTGAAAATAATCCTCATAATCCTTTCGGAAAACATACATGGGCACGTTAGTCCATTATCTAATTTATTATAAATTGATCTCGAATTAATTTTTCTCCTCCCTCTCATAGAAAAAAAAAAAAAAGAAAATACACGCCATTCTCTATTTAAGCCCAAATTCAAAAATTTGCCCGTTACCGAACTCTGCCCCCACCTTCCCTTCCCCCTTTCTTCTTCTTCTTCTTCCTTCCTCCCTGCGCAGGCCCCGCAAAATTAGGGTTTCCAAACCGAGCAAATCGCCTCCCAAAATCCGTCCCCAATTCGCTCGAATCCCGCCGGAATTCCGACTCGGCATGGATCCGGCGACGTCGACCGGCCGAAGCCCTCGCGATCCTCTCCACCCCATGCTGAAGGAGTCGGTCGACCGCTTCCTGCTGGAGTACCGGGGCGGATCGCCGGACTTCTCCGCCTTCACCTCCATCTTCTCCCGCCTGCTCCACAGCCTCCCCGACCCGCCCCTCGAGACCGTCTGGTTCTACGCCGCGCTGACCCACCACGCCGCGAAGTCGGCCGCGGCCGGCCTCGGCGGAAGGCGGCCCTGCCGACGCCTCGGAGCAGGTGTCGAGGGTCAAGGACCTGTTCCAGCTGCTGGTGACGTGCTCCAGCTCGTGCAATGCGGTCAAGAAGGTGGCCGTGCTCGCCCCGGTGGTGTACGAGCTGTACTCCCTGGTGGTCGAGCGGCGGAGCTTGAAGAAAGAGGTGGAGGACTTGCTGGAGGTCGTGGTTAGTTACATCAGCATCTGTAGCGGCGGGGAGTTTGAGGAAGAGGATGAGTTGGAGCCCTCGAGTCCGTGCTTTTTGGATTTGATTCGTGTCTGGATGGTCGATAAGCCGAAGAAGGACGCGAAATCGTTCTTTCCGGTCGTCAGCGATGACGTTCGCATGGGGGTTTGTAAGGATTGCGGCACCGGCATGGGGCGCTTGGCTGGGGTTGTCATGGCCGAGGTGTTTTTGTTGAGGTTGTGCTTGAAGTTGGATGCCCAGACACTGCGCGCCGAGTTGGAGAGGGATATGCATAGCTGGGCCGTCCAGACCATCGCTGGATTTAGGAACTTTTACTTTTTCGGTGAGAAACACGTTTTCGGGTTCGCTTGTTTTTGGATTTTTTTCAGGCTTGTAGTTCCATTTGCAATATTAAAGTGCCTCGTCACTCTGTCGGTGTAATGTGTCTGACCATTTTCAGATTTGTATATGTTTATGACCGAACGTTATTCCTGAGGTGATTAGCGTTCAACGGAGTTCCATAGTGCATGCAGGATTCCTATTATCGACAGAACATTGATTTAATGCGTCGTGAACTAGTCTGAGGCTCCGGTCGTGGCATCCACTGGCTACTCGATTGTGTTGAATACTGTATTTGTCCCTTTTCAATCAACCATTAATTTTTGTCAAATTAATACACTATTATTTGTCCTGCTTGATAATTCAATACCACCATTATTTGATTTGATGTCAGGTACTCTTCTTAGCATGCTCTTGGATCCAGTTACACCCGTGACATTGCTGCTAGTAAGTGCATTTAGTGTTTTTTCCCCCTTAACCTTAAAACTTAGGAGGCATGAAGCTTTTATGTACCTTACTTTGTGAATTTCAAGCTAAATCAAGCCTCATAAAATCCCAATGGAGACACAACACTTGATCAGGATGGTAAAACACAAGTCATGTCATACAGACCTTTTGTCTTCCTTTGAGTTGCATGAAAGAGATAAATACTTACGTTTTTATCTTCATGGAGCTGGCTCCAGAGCAAAAGACAGTCATGTGTGCAGATTAGCTTGCACTAAGACTTTTATGCAAAATTAAAAGAACTCGTGCACTTCTTTAGACAAATGACTTTTAATGCCTGCTCAGTTGATCTACTTGCCTGCTCAGTTGATCTACTTTGGACAAAGATACTTGTATCATGAGTTAAAAGGATCAGAGGCTCAATCTATGAGAGTTAACTATATTGTTCATGCTTTTGATTTTTGCCGATTTCCTAGGTGAACTGCATTCACTTTTACACTTCATGGTGCGAACCAGATTATGTGGGAGAATCTGGTTATTTGGATGACATTTGAGGACACTGGGATTATAAAGGACCCCTTCATAAGCTGTTGTCTCATATTTGCTATACCAGTCTAAAGTTAAAACTCTAGATAACCTTGTTGTGGTACTTTTGGATTTGAAATATGCCTGAAGAAATCCTGTTGCTCTTGCTAATGGAGACGTAGTTAATGTCCAACTCTTCTTATATACGCTTGGTAATTTTTCTCTCTGCAGAAATTCAAGGATGAAATTGTCTTACGAGAAGTCCTATATGATGCCCTGATAATGGTGAATTATCCATTTCTGAGCCCTCAAAATGGGAGAAAGCTTCGTGACGAGGTTTTGAAGAGCTCGGCTGTCTTGTTGTTGTTGGTAGCTGAAAGCGCCATGCAATTCATTAGGTATGAGAGAGCATGAATACCACTCCTGCTTCACTACACCTGCTTATTTAATCATCACATGAGAGAGATGTGTTAAACTGGCTGTAGGGAAAATGGTGACCGTAGCAAAGTAGACTCCTATAAGGATGCAGTCTCTAAATCCTGCCTACCTTCCCAATTGCTCAAATGGGTGACTTGTCAAACTGGTCCGGGGGGAATAACCAGCAGACCAACGGCATCGACTCCAGCAGCACTTATTAGTGAGTCCCTCTTATATCTTTATTTGCTTTTGATACTGTTTTCGATATCATTATCTGCTACGGCTCTTCTACCTTTTATTTGCTAAGTTGCTACGGGGGTCCGATTGTCCTTCTAATGCAGAATTACTTGTTGACTACATACGTGATTAATGACTGTTTTAGCTGTAAACATTAAGAGGACTTAAAACAAGTCAGAGGTTTGAAACATTTTCTCGTATTTCAGAGTGGCTGCTGATTGTAGAGGATCTAGGGATTAGAGTCTTTGACAGTGATATTTTGAAGCTTCATGCGAAGGCAGTAGTTTGCAAGTCAAGAATAGAGTATGAGCTCCCAGACTTCAAGCTAAGAGGTGACAATTTTGAAGATGCTTTTGTCCTCTCCCCATATAAAGAGGGCATAGTGGAGGATACAATTGATGATGCTGACCTGGATATGGTTGATTCTGAGGATGCCACTTTCACGGCTTACACTTGTCCGGTAGTGTTAACAAGTGATGGTACTAGAAAGCGCAAAGATGGGAGGAAGGAAGAAGGGAATATACCTGTTAAATTCCTCAGATCTCATATTCACGAGAATGTAGCAAAATGCAATGTCTTTCACTCATGTGTTGGTAATGGCTTAAGCAGTAGGAATGAGGAGTATAGTCCCATCCTCCAGGAAGATCCATTACGTATGGAACATTAAGTTCAAGAGGCGTGGCACATCCAAAGGCTATAGGATGTGTAATTTTGGTTTGGAATTCTTCTCTTTTGGTCAAGCTCGAGAGGCTTGCTTAGGCCCTCCCACTGCATCTTCCTTCAGCTGCGGAAAAGATGTTTTATCCTTCCTCATAGAAATATTCCTAGCGTGGCACTGATTCAACCTATGTTCGTTCCGGCTCTAAAGTTCTATCTTCGAGCTCGAAGAGGTTCTATGATTTGCATTCTGTGATCATTTTACCATCTTTGAGTCGATTGGCCATTTCTATACTTCCTCTCGGGCTGCACTTTTGTTTCTCGGCAGACCTTATTAGTTAATGGTATAGATCTCTGATAGTATGAGTGCATTGAGAAATTCTCCTATTTTGTTGCTAGGAGGAGCAATCCAAACCTTTCGAGAGCATGTGATCTCGGTCTTCCATTCCAATCGAATTACTGTAACACTATAGATAATACAAGAACATATTTACACAATCAGATTTCTCTCTCTCTCTCTCTCTCTCTCTCTCTCTCATATGTTGAGGAGTTAGTTGATTCCCTGTGAATGTAAACTAAACGTAGCCCTACTAAATTTTCAATTCTCTGTGTCATGGAACTGTGGAAAGACCCTTATTGGAGCAACGGTTGAAACTGATGACTGAGTGTATCAGTGAACTTCCGGCCCCTCCAAAATTAAAAAAAAAAAAAAACTGAATTTGAACAAGCCCTTTAGGCCCAAATCAGGAGAGCGGATCGGGCCCCTCTTCAAAAGATGTTGGGTATTGAAGCTTTTCAGCCATGGCTGGCTCAAGACAAACTTCAGATCCTGCCACGACCTCCTCATCTACTGTCATCCGATCGCTGTGGAGTCAGCAGATCAGGAGCTCAAAACATTAGGGTGATCATGTCGGACTGCCAAAATTAGGGACCGCCCAAACCAAATTGACTTGGCCGGTTTGACTTGGCCGGTTTGGTCCGGTTTCCGGTTCTATAAAAATGAAACTGGTGATTGTCAGTTTGGTTCTTGATTCCGGGGGGAATCGGACTGGAATAGACCGACAAATCAAACTAACTCTTTTTAAGAAAAAAATAATATATATTTTTCATTTATTGAAAAAGCAATAAACCCTAAAAATATTATCAATTCTAGTATTTTTTATTATTAAGTAGTCGGTTCCTAGTTTTTAAGGTGGAACTAGATTCGAAACCGATGGCCCTTACGAAACATGCACTAAATTCTCAGATGGATCATGCATCTCCAAACCACATCCCCTTCTCCGAGATCCCATCACACCCTATCTTAGCTCATCGAAGCTCTCCAACAGCTAGAAAACTTGTCCAGAAACGAAGGCAATCTGACGTTCCCCTCTCCTCCATTATGGTTCAATAAATTAAAGTATTGCGTCAACCCAGGAAAGAGGAGGAAACGTATTGCAGAGGGACACCGAAGCGGAAGACAGATTGCGCACCATTCCCTGTAACGCAAGCAATGTGGAAGACAACTAGTTTAATTTTCCATATCGAGTCTCCAAAAAAAGATAGAAAAAGAAGAAGAACAGATGGCGGATGCCCAGTTGGCATCAAGGGCCGCCACGTGGCGGTCGGGCCGTGACTGCCATTAAGCTGTGACGTGAGAGGCAAGACAGCGATCTCTCACCAGCCTTTGTCTGGATGCGGGATTTCAAGCCGAGCAAAAAGGGTTGAGAAGGGATTCAACCAAAATCTATCTCCGCCTCTGATTTTGCTTTGGTCAGTGGACCTTACCGTTCCTCTACTTATCATTAGTGGAAATAATGCCGCCGACACATTCCCCCCCCTTTCCCTTTGATAAAATAAGGAGAGGGTTTTAGAGGGAGGGGAGGTGTCCAATCGTTAGGCCATCAATAAGGACAATTCACTTAAATGAAGTAGGAGGATAGTCCGGAAACAAAGGATCAGAAAAGGAAACAGCCCTCCTCGTTTTGCTCTTGGTGTCGTAGGGAGGGATGCTATTTCTAGGAAAGTTATCTGACAAATCCCTGACCTAACCTTAAAAGTTAGTTAATATAATTATTTTGATCCATTTTGATCGAAAATTATTAATGTGAACATTTGATTGTTCTAAATAGCAAGATTGAGGCAATGGCTTTTGCAAAAATTTTTCTTATTTTCTTATTTTTTTGCTTTTTACTCCTTTCTTTCCTTTTCTTTTGCAAGGGTTACCATGCTGTTGTCAAATTTGGCAAGGTGAGGGCTTCAGCCAGGCTCACAAGCCTCCATCTCATCGACCCTTAATAGTGAAAAAATAAATGAAAAAGAAAAGAAAAAAAAATCAAATCATAAAATTTTAAAAATATATAAAAATTGTCTACATGAGCATTGGCATCTGCATTAGTAATTTTCAACAAAAATTAATAGAAATGACTATATTAACAGAAAAAAAAAAATTAGAGCTAAATTTGTACAATTAAAAAATTTATGATTAAATTGATCACCGTATAATAAACGTATGATTTTTCAAACGTTTATTCCTTTATTTATTTATTTTAATTTTCCCCACTATTTGTTCGATTTACTATGCTCGCGTTCTATATCTTTCCCTTCTTCTCCTTCATAATAGTGGGTTCGAGAATTTTCAAATACTTGACTAATCTTTTCCTAAGACGACGGCTCCTTCGCCCTTACGGACCTGTCCTCGATCTCCAAACCGGCTTGAAAGAATTCATATAAGTACGACGATCCCGACGAGACCGTAATGATTGGATGTGAAAATGGTTACGGTTTGGCTGAACCCTTGAGTTCGCCAATAAGGCTCTTTGACGTGGGAATCACATGACCGACGCTTTCCACTTTCTTCGGATCAGAGAAAAAGCATTTGAGAGGGACAGAAGGAGATGGGACGAAATGGAAACAAGACGGAAAAAAAAGGTGAAAGGTCCGTGATGGATAAGGCAAAAAGAAAATTTACATGGGAAACGGGTTCAAATTATAGAGGAAAAAGGAGAATTCTCAACGTAGGAAAAAGGTGGACAAAATCCGATATCCTAAGACTATATGATTGGGTGCTTAAACCGAGTCGACTCTATAATTGGGGAAAAGTAGATAGACATGGATATCTTATTCGGACTTCAAATTTGATTTGGGGAATCACAAAGTCATCTGACATAGACATTAATCATAAAAGTCACATACGTAGCGTCGACACTCTTCGAAAGTCTTTGTGTCGTGTTTAACACTTCGACACGTGTCCAACAAGCAAGTCCGGAATTCCGACAAGCACGGGATCAATTTTAAAAAATTCAATACTTAAAAGGTCAAAATATAAATATATGAAAAAAAAAAAAAAAGTAGGGATTTGGGTGCCGCTGTCATTGTCGGAGGGGGTCGGCAACCTGGTAGAGTGGGGGCAGCCTTGGCCAACCCGAGTGAGGCCATCATTGGCTAGGCAAGGGCCGGCGAGGCTCACTTAGATGTAGGTGACGCCATGCCCTCTAGCGAGGGTCGCCGGCCCTCACTTGGGGTCGATGAGGCCTCCTTAGGGCTGGGGAGGCTCGCTAGCCACATACAAGGCTTGATGTTGCCCAGATCTAGGCAACCCTCGCCTGGGCCTTGCTTAGGTCGGCGAAGGCCAACCACCCTTTGCCATGTAGGTCGCCAGCTCCTTCTAACGGTTGCAACGGCATGCCTAGCCACCCATGACCTTGCCTTTTTTTTTTTCCAATTTTGTATTTTTAGAATTATTCCCAGCCACCCACATGCTTTTTTTTTTCAAGACCTGCCTTTTTTTTTCTAGTTTTTTTTTTTAAGAATTATTTTAGCTTTTTTAGAAGTTTTTTACTATTTTTTAAATAAGATTTAAAGAAAAAGGTAATAAAACATTACCACATAGAATAAATTAATTAATTTAGAAATACTACTTTAGCATTTTCAATCAAATAAATTAATGATGCTAACGGAATGACTCGATTGTACAAATTTGATAAGTTTTATAACTTAATTGCACTTTATCGATAAGTTTTAAGACTTGTAGTGCACAAATCCCTAAATTTTATAGATGGTAGAATACGGATTGCTTATTTTTCTCCAAGTTTTATTGATAATATAGTTGAATTTGTCAAATTAAAATAATAAATTATATTAAAAATATTGAATTAATATTTTTAGTGTAAATTAATTATATGTTAATTTTATTTTTATTATTTATTTTATATTTTTATATATAAAATATATATTTACTTATCGAATGTGTTAGAATTCTTTAATTTTTTTAAAAACAACGTATCGATATGTCGTGTCATGTTGCGTATTATGTGTCCATGCCGGTGTTATATAAGAAGTCACGCAATCTGCTTGCATGGACATCGCGCTCGCTATGTTGCACTATTTCTCATCACGATGCATAAATGACTACACATGGCATGCCGCGTTTAGACAAATGCTTATCGTCGTCGCGAGATGTCGGGCCGGTTTCTGCTTCGGGACACTGAAATCGAATCTAAACTTAAGAGGGGAGAGGGAGGGAGAGAGTGACAACACGCTGAACGGGGAACGCGCACAGTGTCGGTGGTGGGAGTCAACAGTGCCTGGCTACGCAGTGCCGAAGGGACGGTCATGGTTTGGTGACATGGGCCGGGGGGGGGGATGGAGAGGATGCGCGAAGTCTCTTCACTTTTCTCCAGCGGAATGAGATTTCCCACGTGCACCTCGTTGAATTTAAGGCCATCGATTCCGTGTGTTGTCCCCTCCATAACACACGGCCCTACAACGTCTGTCGTTTTTTTGAGTCTTGACCCCCCAAAAAAAGATGAAATGTTTAGCCTGGCCTCCCTAATTGATAAAATTAGGGACAAAAAAAAGTTGAGGGAGCATGGATCCCGAAATTTTCAAAGTGTTTTGAAGTGATTAGATATGAAGAGTGAGATTAACTCCCTAAGTTCTTTTGCGATGGTTGCAGAGTTAGGTTAAAAAAAGTGGAGATCATTTCTCTTCTCCAAGTAGGTAGTGGGTTCATTTTGAGATGTGCGTTGAAACTTACGTCGCGATAAATGAAATGGGTAGTTACCACATCCCAAAAACGTGATCCTTTTGCCAAAAAAGTTTGGTGAAAAATTCTAGAAAGCTAATGATTGTAGTTAGTGTCCATCATGACTTGGCTTTTATTGATTAATATATTACTATCATAATAGATGAGACAACTTTCCCAACTGACCTGAAAGATGCTGCGAATGCTAGCATCATAATTGAAATTTGCTTGATGATGATCTGTCCCCTAAAATCAAATTCGGATTGTGTAAATGTTTTTCGTGAATCAAGATCTCTACGTCGGTTACCGACATTTACCATTCGGAAACTCGTGTGCGTGTCGTCGATTTTCGTATATCCTGTCGCTTTTGTCCTGAAAAGCAAGGCTTATGTGGGGTAAAATTAAAGTTTGATTGGCCCCATTAGCATAATCATCATCGTGGTCGTCATCATCATCGTCAAATCCTTCATTTCCCCAAAAACCTATACTTTACCGTTCCTTTCTCCGGCTAGTCTCGATCAACAGGAAGTATCTTCACCAGCCACGCCTGCGCGTCTCATTCTTCATTAATCGGTAAAAAAAGTAAGGATTGATGTAGACCTAATGGGGGGGTGGGAAATTCTCACTCTTCATTAAGAGGGGGCATTTGCTATTTCATTAATGGGGGGGTGCCCTAGGACCACTTGGTATCTTCCGTGTCAATCGACCCAATTTCATAAAATTACTAGAAGAACTTAGGATAGCGTGCAAATCAAAAGAATAATTCAGAAAAAAAAAACTGAGATCAATTGGGGTTTTCAGATTAATGTTCTATTGGTGGGCTAATCACATCAAATCTTTTGCTGAAAGGCCTGCTTTCCAAGGGCTTGAAACCACGTGTTCTCTTAATTAAAACTGCAGGCAGGATTAATGAAAGAAAAATGTGGATTAATTAAGAGGAATGAGAAGTGTCTGGTAAATGGCAATGACAGATACCAACTTAAACAAATGAAAATGATGCCCTAGCCTTCAAATTGACCCCGAGCTTGAATCCAACCCGGATGGATGATGTCTCAACCAAAGGATCCGGCTTGCTCTGCGAGGAAGACTTGGCATCTTCAAAAACAATAATAATAATGAAAATAATAATCATAATACTGAATCCTTCATAAATCTATGGATGCCCACCATATTAAAATCTCATTAAAAAAAGATCGAAGGAAAAAGGGAAAAACTTAGATTGGAGTACGATTTTGTATATTGATTTATTAACAACACGATGATGCAATCTAGCCTTTGAGCCATTTAAATATGACAAATTAGACAATGATTTGATGATGGGCCAGTTTTACCAAACGGAAAGAAAATCAAGGGAAAAAAAATAGAGAGAAAATAAGAAGAAGATTCATCGCCTCTTGCTCTAAGAAAACTTGTTTGATGGGTATGAAACATAGTAGGATGGACCACTGTTGCGGCCATCAAGACCCGTGGCCGTTCATGTGGATCTCGCCCGATCTGATCACGGTTCCAATATTTGAAATCGTTTTAAGGTTTACGTGACAAAATTTTTCCCCCTTTTTTTCAAAGCGCATGGGCCCCACGCGGCGACCCGTGATTGGCTCCAAGCCCCAGCTAAGCAACAAAAAGTCAAAAAGTCAACCCGATTAACCGTATAAACCGACTCCCCAAGAGCGCCTTCCTCCTCCTCGTAATCCCGCTTAAGGCGTACCGACACGCCATACGGATCCACGTCAGCTCGGCGGGCGGGCCCCGGGGGGCATTTCCGTAAATGCGGGCCGGGGCTGTCGGCCCCGTTAACCCCGGTTAGGACAACCTAACCAGGGGTCGGGGGTCACCGGTCAACATCCTCCTCCTGCGGGGCCAACTCTCACTCTCCTTCTCTCTCTTCCTGAAATCGAGCGTCGGTGACTCGGCCGGGTCAACTCGGCGAGTCGGGGGAGCTGGTGTCTGCAGGAAGGAAGTGCCTTTACAGGAGAGAGAGAGAGAGGAGGAGAGAGAAGAAGAGGGGAGGGGAAGGGAAAGGGACAGGGTATTTAATCCATGGACGCCTCGCCAAATGCGTCCTCAATTTGAGTGAAATACACGTACCCACATAGAGAGAGAGAATCAAGAAAGGAGAGAATCAAGAAAGGGAGAGGGAGGAGGGAGATGGCGGATTCGAGCGATTCGGTGTCGATAGACATGGAGACGTACTCCCCGCGAGGAAAGGTAGCCCGCATTTCCTCCGTCTCTGCTGTCGCGCATTGCGCGTCGGATGCGGTTTCTGGGTTTGGGTTTGCTCCGATAATGCAGGATGGTTTTCGCGATTTGCTTTGGACGAGGATGATGTGGGGAGTCGTGGGCTGGTCTCGGTTTTCCAACGTTTGCTTCGCGTGTTTTTGTTGTTGTGTTTTTTTTTTGGCCCTCTGCTTTTCTGGGTGGCATTTTCTGGTTTTCCACCGGTTTTGTTAACTGTGAATTGTGTTTTATGGAGTTCTCCGAGAGCGTTGAAGATCGTTATGTGAGTTTCCGGATTGGTTTCTGAGAGGGAATGATCAAAGAATGCGCATTTTTCCTTCCTGGGATTGACCCTCATGGGATTAGGAGCCATTTGGGTCTAGAATTAGTTTCGACTTTTATGGGCTTTGGGGATTTACTTTGATGGAAGCAAGGAATATAGTTGTTGCCCATGGTGGCCTCTTCCTCGGGTCTTTGATTGAAGCATGCCCTTCAAGCGATGACTTGCGGCTTTGTTCGCGTTGTTGTGTGATTGTCAGTGGCTCTGCCCTTTTTTAGGGGTGTAATTCCTCTATAGGAAGGAGCTGGTGTGGCTTTATGCCGTTTCGGTGTTGATAGAATAAATGATCGAGATCAGTATGAGCTATGTATTTACAGTTTCTTCGAATGGAACATGTTTCGCATGCAATTGCAAACAAAAGTTGCTAGCTTTAGGAATAGGTTACTAGTTTTCCAGACAAGGGCCTGGTGTCTCTTTCTTTCATCACTGGGATCTCTTTATATCATGCTGAATTTCGTTCTCTCTTCTATTATAATTCTTTTTATGCATTGTTGCGAGATGGTTATTTCATTGACATCATTTCTTGGGTATTCATGTTCAGGAGCACCTCATAAGAACCAGTCAAGGTCTAGTGTCGGTTGCAGTATTTGGAGATCCAGACAAGCCAGCCCTCGTGACTTATCCTGATTTAGCACTAAATTGTAAGTGAAATGGAATTTTCGTTTTCCTTGTCTGGGAAATACTCTCTCTTTTCTCTCAAATTGTTTTTGCATTTTTAGCGAGGCAAGCTCTTTATAGAAAGCTTTGTTTGAGAAGAAAACAAATTATCAATACCTATTACTCTGTGAAATCTTCACAGTTGTCCCTGAAAATGAAAAGAATTGTGCATGAAAACATAGCTTGAAAGCAAAGTCCCTGGAATGTAGGGGTACTTCATGATCTCATCCAGCCTTTTTCTAAAAGATACAATTGCTGTTTCTTCAAATTTTGCGACAAACTTAAATGGCAGAAATTAGAAGAATTGTGATGGTGTACTTGCTATCTTCATATTGGCCAAATTTTTTGTTGCTTAGCATCTTTGTTGCTTATCAAGAGCTAAGTGGACATTGTTCTCTTCCCTGTTCTTTGCAGATATGTCTTGTTTCCAAGGACTATTCTTTTGCCCAGAAGCATATTCTCTACTGCTTCACAACTTTTGTATATATCACATTAGCCCTCCTGGGCACGAGGTGCGTGACAAATCACTGGCACTGTCTGGATGGAATTTATGCTTGGCTTTCTCTAGTTTCTGTTCCATTGAATGCCATGATTCACACCGTTTCTTATTTCGGAAAGTTTTCAAGAGGCATTGCAGTTAGGAGCTGCCACTATGAGCCCCGATGATCCTGTTCCCTCTGTTGATGACTTGGCAGATCAGGTTGCTGAGGTTCTCAACTTCTTTGGGTAATTACAACTTACATCTATGTTGAGTTTCCAATGGTAGCATGCTTTACAAAGGAAATGGCTACAGCTATTGCTCCATCTTAGTCAACTTTAAAGCTTATCTTGCAGGCTTGGAGCTGTGATGTGTATGGGGGTTACAGCTGGAGCTTACATCCTAACACTTTTTGCTGTAAGATGCATGCTTTTTTTTTTTTTCTTTTTGGGTAGCATATGGAAATTTTCCCTTTTCAAGTTTTTAATATTCAACCTGAATGGTGTCCTCAAATTGACAGATGAAATACAAGCACCGGGTTAGTGGTCTTATACTTGTTTCTCCTCTATGCACAGCACCATCATGGACAGAATGGTTGTTAAATAAGGTCTTGTTTTCCATCCGTTTGCTAATTTTGCTTGATGTTTGATATTTTGGTTCTCTGACTTGGAACTTGTAACTTGTTTAGGTGATGTCAAATTTGCTTTATTTCTATGGCATGTGTGGAGTGATCAAAGAATTACTGCTTAAGAGATATTTTAGCAAGGTAATATTGGTCTTTATGGTCGTTCCTTGGGTCCTTTGGTTCCCTATTTTATCTGTGCTGATGGAATTTGCTGTTGGAGTCAGGAGTTGCGTGGTTGTGCCCAAGTACCAGAGTCAGACGTAGTTCAAGCCTGCAGAAGGGTATGTCCTTCTGCAGCCTTTCGCTTTTTTGTTCATGATAAACTATCAATTGATTGGAAGTGTGGATTTGTTTTATTGTAATAGTTGTGCTTGTAATGCTCGTCTGATACCAGTTGTATCAATGTTTCATATTGCAGTTGCTGGACGAGAGACAGAGTTCTAACGTTTGGCGCTTTCTTGAGGCAATTAATGGGTATAATCCTCATCAAGAGATATATTCCTTTCCCAGAAAATAGTCAACACACAAGTTAAAGGATAATGAAAAAATATGGTCACTTCCTCTGGAATAAAATTGTCTACATGGCTCAGTTCTTATGGTGAAAGTCATGTCATCTTTGCAAATTCTGTCACGAAAAAAGGGTCCTATTTATTTGCAAGAATTCTTCAAATTTTTCTATTTGCGCTTTCATTTTAAATGAAAACAGTCTTATTAATGCATTTGGCATAGTTGGAGAACGAAAGTTTGGGAAGTTTTGTCAAAATTAAAGCTACGAAGTGATTGTAACTTTTTGGTGTTGGTGAATGCAGCGTTTTCATTTACAGTGAAAAGATGGAGGATTAGAGTGTGACCTATCTTATAGTTTGGCTAGAAAACAAGTATTTGATAACAATATTTACCCTTAAAAAAATAAAATTCATTTTATCGTACCGCACGTTGTCGAGAAATTTGACTACATTGACTAAAAGCGCTAATCACCTTTATATCAATGAAAAACAAGTGAAATTTTCTTTTGAAACTAAATGAGCCTAAAGCATGGTTTGACGTGAACTCTTACCTTGTTCATTTTGGTTGGGCCTAAAGTTGTAATGTTGTCTTGCAGGAGGCCAGACATAAGTGAAGGGTTAAGAAAATTGCAATGTCGCTCGCTTATCTTTATAGGTGAGCACTCTCCGTTCCATTCGGAGGCAGTTCACATGACTTCGAAGATGGATAGAAGATATAGCGCGTTAGTAGAGGTATGTAATGGCTCTCTTATCTCGGGACCCAGCCTGCTGGATTGATTGAAAATGATCTTGATTAAAACTTGGATGTGTTTACAACTTTCTGGGATTTACAGGTTCAGGCATGTGGAACGATGGTAACTGAGGAGCAGCCTCATGCCATGTTAATACCGCTCGAGTATTTTCTCATGGGATATGGCCTGTACAAGGCTTCAAAAGTAAGCGTCAGTCCGAGGAGCCCTTTGAGTCCGTCGTGCATTTCTCCGGACCTCCTATCCCCTGAGAGCATGGGCTTGAAATTGAAACCAATCAAAACACGGATCTCTCTGGAAGTCTGAAAGGAGATGGGAGTGGAAGGTGCTGTCTTGCCTTTTTCTTTTTTTTTTTTTGTAATTTACATACTTCAAGAGTACCCATTTTCCATTGAATTGGACTGTAATGGTATAGGATCTAGAGTGTAGATAAAGAGAAAGAAGAGAGAGTCAGGAGGCAAATTTTGCAAGAAAGAACAAAGTCGATTCTTTCATTTGTAAGCGTAAACGATAGTTGAGGAGGGGTTCAGGATCTGTAAATCTCTGGAATAATCACTTATCTGGATCTTGGCAAGCAAATAAATTGCAAATAACTGGTTCTTCACAACGAGTTTTTACATGGGTTCTCATCTGATCCAACACTTTTCTTGTTGAAAGGTTATGTTTTGTTGATAGAACATGAGAGTTTGAAGGATTTATATTGCAGACACTGTCTAACTTTTCGCTCAAGCATCTGTAGAATCTATACACCAATATGCACACGGCATGAATTTGCTCGATGAAAGCCCTTTGCCGTCTGAACTTTGCTCGTGGAACTGATTTTTTACATCACTAACTTACGGCATCAAAATCCTGAGATGTTTGGGTTTTGAAAGTTCCATATTTTTTTTGATAGGCGAGTTAAGCATATGTCCCGTTTTCTCAGAAAGTAAATGATAGTTGTGGTGTCATTTAGCATTGAGGCTAAATGAGAAAGAAGAAAAAGAAAGGACGGCAAAATCAAAAGATGGCATCATCTGAGATTGCTGGTGTTACGCTATGTCGTACCGTCAGTGATTTGTCATGGTGAAGCGGTATTTCGCGCATTCTCAGACGCTAAGCTTTGCTTACGTTTTGTATAAACTATGGACATTCTTTAGTATATTGCTGTTCAGAAGTCATCTCAAATGAAAATAATGCCCTGTAGTGGGGCCCTTGGTCGATATATGAGATGGGAACTTTGCCCTTAGGATTCCTTCAACGGGACAATGACTCGATCAGTGGAACTTTTCAATCGTTAAGGTCAATAATCAAGAATATGAAGGACCGCCACATTCGATATAGATGGCCACATACCGATCGAGTTCGAGTTTTCATCTTTTCTTGGTTCGTCCATTTCAATTTGTCGTGTTCTAGGGGGGTCGGGATTCGTCTTCCATCAAATCTATTGCACGAACAATTCTCAATGATTCCCAGAAGTTTTTCTATTTGCTCTCGGCGTTATCTGGACACGCCTAATTTTTTTTATTGAGAACATGAATGAATGACTAAGAGCATTGACTAAAGTGAAGAGCCTTGCTTTTTCCTTTTTCCATAGGAACACAACAAAGATGGCCGGCTCATTTGCACCGTTTCTCGTTGAGGGACCATCACCGTACTGTCTATTTTCTTACGTCGTATCCTCCAAATTTAACAAGGCTACAAGAGGAAGAAGAGGCCTCTTTCTCTTCTGATCAAATTCATAGGATTCTCTAATCATCCCACCATTCCAAAAAGGCATCAATTCATAGCGTTCTCACGTTGTATATCACTTGAACAGTCCATGCACTTGGGGATTCAAAAATAAGTACCAATAGAGTAAGGGGATTTGCATCCTCGCATGTGATCGGAGGAGATGTTGCAAAGCCATGGAAATTCCCGACTTGAGCATTCTCTTCCCAGTCGGATGCCTAAGGTATACACCTTTTGAGCCGACAAGGTCTTGGGTTGAGATCTCTTCCAGCAGGCAAACATGTCATGCGGATCGCTGGCCTATACCTTCTATACATTGCTGCATTGATACATGACTAAATCCAAAAGGCGTTCTTTATGATCGATAACCACTTAAGCAAATGCAATCACTCCTTCAGACAGCAGAACTGCCGAACCAGAGCGTTTTCAATTAGAAGGTGTCGAGAAGCATCCATCCCTCTAATTGTCCTGCAACAAGCCAACACAACGGATAAGCAAACACAGTACAATTGCCTGAGGTAACTTTGAAGGCATAGAGGATGCACGACTGAAAACTTGTTGATGATATGTTTTCATTGCAAAATAGTCTGTAAATACTTGATTCACTCACTTGCCTCGTGTCTCCAAATTAATTCATGCGAAACTTTTGGATGTTGATGCTCCTCTGGATTTGGTTAGCACCACTGCTTCCATCCTCATTGTGATGAGCCTTCCTTCGATTCATCTCGGAATACATTTCCTCGATCATTGGTTTCCAAAGACGGACACGTGCGTTGATAAACCAATTGGATACCTGTTCATAACCCGAATAAAGCATCGACATTCAGGGAAAGAGGGAGATCAAAGCAGACGCTACTTCAAATCCACTGGAACAAAGAGCCAGCAGATTCCAGCATGACTTTAATTAAGAAAGTGAGGAAGAAAGACTACTTGGCTTCTTGTCAGTCCGCTTTTGAGTGCCAGTAGATGCTTCTCGGCATCCTTGGGATACCTGAATTTTGTTGAGTGCTTAGCATAATCTCCACAGACAAACAAAAATTCCTATTTACCTAACATTCCGTGAATTCCAGTCCTAACAATAAAAAAGGTACTGTGAAGAGAGAGGACTCACGGGTGAAGAAAGTTTTGAAACATCCAAGCCCGTAGCACTGAGACGGACTTTTCCGGTAGGCCTCTCTGGGGTCTCCATAGTTGTTGGTCTTTCCTTTTGAGCTGCTGGAGTGCCCACTGCCTTTGTATGAATGAGGCCTCAAAAGATCTTGCCCGATCTCCTGTGCTTGAGTGGCCGAAATCCTCCCCCATTGCAAGGATATAGTTGCTGATCCTCTCTCTGAGGTTCTTGTACAGAATCGAGATGGTGTGAAGTGCGAAGCGGGTGTGTATCTTTGGGTCCAGTTCAGTCGCCGCGTGAAATGCAGATATCACTGTGTGGATCTCGTCCAAGCATTGGTTGTATCGGTCATCGACCTGAGGCAACATCACTGTCAAAGTCCATACTTAACTAACATAGCAGTTGATGTCTAGAGATGCTACGCTGAATCACATGTGGTGTATTGTACTAATGGCTTAAAGAGATGGAGTGTCAAATTCTTGTCGGAATGGCATAAATTCACAGAAACGGAGATCTGTGATCGGATGGTTACATTACAATAGCCGGTGACATCTATTTGTAAAGGCGTAAATCAGCTCGATATAGATTGTACCTGAACCTACCTTTAAATTATTGAGCTAGAATGCAATTTCAAGAGCATCATTTTTATCTCTTGTTTTACGGATTTATGCGATCTCCTGCCAAGTACTCTAACATGTATGATATATCCTGCAAGTATCATCCCCGAAAACCTAATCATAGATCAAGTTAGATCAACATACCACTTGTAGCAGAGTCAACAACTGGGCTTTCTTAGCTTCGGCTTCTTGTCGCTGGCCAAAAACTTCAAGTTCTTGTCCTTCATCGACACGACAGTCTGATGAGAATTGCGACTTGCTAGTCCCACTCCCGAGCCCGCTACTTACATAACTGACCTTGTTTAGATTTTCCAGTGAATAGCTTGCTATCTGAGCAAGAATTTCCTGAATTCCACTCAAGTACTTGGATCCGGCTATGAGTTGTGACAACTGAGGTGCCCCGTAAGAGGCAGAACATAGAGAAAGCTCCTTATTGTTGCAGGAATTCAGTCCTGATTTGTATGCTCTTCTTTCATTTGAAAAATGGTGACTCGCACCGGCATTGCTTATCTCTGAGCACTGATCAGAGATATTCGGCAAATTAATTATCGAAGACTTTGATGAGGCAAGGCTGAGTGAGAGCTCATTACTGGAATTAGGGGGAAAATAAGCACAACCCATATGTATATTTAGGTTCCCGGATGATATCCATCCAACAGTATTTGTATTTCGGGCAACAGGATAAGGTGGACAGACAGTTCTTGATTGAAACCTGTTAGCATTCCACTTACACGTGCCGGCCGGTTCATCGTAGCTGCAAGTTCCCAATGACATATGCGAAACATTAGAGCCATCATTTGGTATATTCCCAACTTCTAACAGATCAATTGATGGCAATGGAATTGGCAAGCCATTTATATTTTCTTGGAGATCCCTTCTTGAGGCCAAAATTGCAGGAAAACAAGCAGGAGAAATTGGCATTGCTCCATTGAAGTCAGGAGCATTCCGAATGGCATCGATCCCATGAAAGGGAACCGACGCATCGGAAATAAACTGTGAACCGGTGATTCCAGCTTGTAGATCACCGATCGATTCTCCTTGAATGTTCGAATGTATTGGATACCCGACTGTGTGGTCTGAGTTATTCTTGTTGAGTATATCTGACTGCAGGAAGGAGCTTGCAGATGCGTGTGCCGAAACACCATCCAGCAAGAAAGAGGCTCGGTTTGACATATCTACCGAAACATCAAACAAATTATGCTCCATTGCAACATCAACACATCAAAATTCTGACAAGGTCAGTTGAAGATCTTCAATCCTAGGATCTCACGTAACTTGGCTCATGAAGATGAGCTAGGTCCCAACCCTGTCGAAACCCTTTTCTTTATGCGAAAACTTGGCTCATGAAGATATTCATCTTATCTCAAAGTTCATTTCCCTGAAAAACATCAAAGTCACTTCGGTTACACAATAATGTGGAGGATGCAACATGACATCATAACCATTCAATCCATCAGATGGAGCTGTGCAGATCACATATTCTGGTTGTAGAGAGATCATCGCACACTCAAATATCCCATTCGACGCTCTTCCAATTCAAAGTTAGAAACTTATGCCGAGCACTTCATCAATCACATCCCCTCGAAATCCAAGAAATGGAGTGAGAAAGTGCCTTTCATGTAAAGCAAGTGAGAAACAGTCAAACAAGACTGATCTTTTATCTCTCTTCTAGGTTTTCCTCTCCTACTATTACGGTAAATTGAAGAAAATGCAGGAAGCAGAAACCAGAATTTGGAGCAGTCATAAGTGCCAAGAAGTGAAGAACACACTATCGAGTCAAACCGACAAATATTTTAAGGAAGCAGGTATAGTCAAAACTACTAAATTAAGCTTCACCATGACAAACCTCTGATTTGCTTGCAGAGTAGCTATTTCCTTGACCAAAAAAGCAGAGAATGAAGTTGAGAATGCATGTCCCCGAGGCCTAATCACAAGGAGAACACCAACATGTGTAAAGATCTCATTAAGTTTCCACAGATAATTCCCGATACTCAGATTGTACCAGTATATCCCACCAAAAAGTTGTTTGTATTTTACTGATCGACATTGTATGGGTGCTTCCTTCATGGAATCTAAAACAGTCACAGCAATGCAAAATTCTCACTACTTCACATGACATTATTGGCCTCCCCTTCCTTTCTCCATAGTTAAAAAAAAGAACAAAAAAAAGCACAATCTGAGACCACAGGCAATGCAACTTTATTTTCCTTTATTAACAGAAAAGTGGTAAAAAAGAGAACATTGATTGTACCTGGGCAGAGAATTTGACACCCCCACCACTTCCCAAACACCTCAAGATGAAAAAGAAACATACAAAAGGTGGGGTTGTTTATCCTTTTAAAAATGCAATCTTTGCATGGAGAGAGAAGTAGGATTTCCTGAAAAACCCAAGCCCCAAGAAACAAAAGATTGAGAGCCTCTATGCTATTAAGGACGACTCTTTTTCCTCCTGCCCACAAGAAAACAAGCCAAAAGCACAAATGGGTTTTCTTTGAATTATACAAACACTCAATCTCAGATGACCCCTTAAAAAGGAAGAAAAGGAGTGTCAAAAAGTCCAAAAGCAGGCTTCTGCACCAGGGTTGAATGAACTGGACCCATTTACTAAACACACTCTCACAGAGACTGGAGAGAGAGAGAGATTACTGTTGGTTGCAGTAGGCACTCATATATGTTACAGGCTTTGGAGGGCCCATTTGCTATCACAGCCTTGCTCTGATCAACTTTGTCCTCCTCACAACCCTTCACCATCTGCTGCATCATGTCTCTCTCTCTTCTCTCTCCTCCTGCAATCATCGCAATCAAAATATCTGGATTCTCTCTGTTCCAACTCCTGTTCATGGCAGGTCCTCTCAGCATCACCCACCATCCCCTCTCCCATCTCTCTGTTTTTAACCCCTCCTCAGAGATGAAAAAGAAAGTCCTTTGCTTTTTTTAGCCATTTTCGACAACAAACCCAATGCTGATGAGAAAGGTGAGGGAATGGGGTAACGAAAGTCTCGTGCTTTCTCCTCTGAATCCAACAGCCAAACCCATCAGACGCAAGAAAAAAACAAAACAAAAACAGAAGCGGAAAAAGCAAAACACCCCCATTCCCCACCCCAAAGAAAAAAAAGAATAAAAAAAAAAAAAGAAGAGGGAAAGCTCTGTAGCTTCAGCAGCTGTACTTTTTGGAGAGGTATGCAGTGAGAGAAATGGATCAGAGACAGATGATGATGATGATGATGATGCAAGCAAAGGATAGAAAGGATGATGGTGAGAGAAAATCTCTGGTGAGAAGATCTTTGACGAACTTACGGGGGATAGCAATTAACGTGCTCCACCCAACTTCTGCATGGGACAATTTTTTCACCCCTGAAAAACTCTCGAGTGTGCATTCATTGCTTCGAGTGTTATCATACGCAATTATGAGGACTAACTCAGATTTTCCTCATGATGAAGGAAATGGTTATGTCAGGCTTCAGAACGTTTTGGGTTCTGCTCGTGTCCTATGTTTCTTATTAATAAATAAATGGTGGTGTAAAAAAATCCAAAACACTCTTTATGAGATTGTCTTTGGAGATGTGTCTAGTACCTATTCCTCTTTTTGGAAATAATTTTTACTCGAAAATGATTTTTTTTTATTTATTTTAGATGATTTTTGAACATTCAAAAGTGTCTAGTAATAGTATAAAATTTATATTTTTGAAATAAAAATGTGTTTATATTTTTCGCTTTTTCCTTTTCTTTTTTTCTTCCTCCTCTTCTAGATCGCTGACCTCGATTAGATGAGAGTCGGCGACCTCAACAGAGCCTCACCAACCCTCGACCCCAACGAGGTAGAGTTTTGCTCGGCCATGATGAGGTTTTTGGCATTTGGTGGATTGCCACCATCATTGAGGTCAGCAATTGGCTCGAAGAAGAAGAAAAAAATAAGAAAAAAAAGAACAAAGAAAAATACTTCATTCTTTAGTTATTTTTGGTAACAAATAAACAACTCTTTTTTTTACTTCTTCATCATGTTTCTAATTAATTCCCATGAACAAAAATGTCACAAAATGGAATTTTTTTTTTTCTAATAAACAAAATAATAGAAATAATCATTATTAAGCTGGTTATCAAACAAAGCCTAAGATTTTTAGAGGAAATAAGTAAACCCATCTTATGTAATTAAGAGAAAAAGGATGGATATTTCTCAGATAATTAATTTCATCGAAAAAATAAAATTCTTTTCTCATCAACATAGATTTTTCTATAATATTAGGGAAGACTATACTAATTTGATTTGAATTGGCTACGTTTTTATACATCTTATTTGTAGTGACTGTAATATAAGTGAATAGAGGCATCGCTTAATAGTTTAGAATGGGTAACAAACTTTTCTATGGGTTAAGTAAGAAAATAGTTCATAATTGTATTGATTTTTGTCTAAACGTTATCTGATTGCGTTGAGATAAAATTATCGCGTTAAGTATGCAATTTCAAGAAAAAAGTTATAAAAGATAACTTTTATTTCAAAGATCTTATTTTGAGTTTTCTTGACTATGTTTGGATTGGGTTGACCCATTTACCCACTTTGTCCAATCGAGTTTTGATATCTATTTCATATATTAGTCGTATTCTGATTGAATTTTCTAACACGATCATTAAATGGATCATGTTAGGATAGATTTAGTTAATGATGTAATTTTAATTTGGCATGCCACACGTGACTTATGAACACGAACAAGCGAAGTGAAGGTTTACTAAAATAACACGGTAACTTTCACGCGTGGTGCCTTTTGTCATAGGCGATGCGCAGGAGTACACTGAGAAACCGAATCTCCACATCAGTATGCACGATCAAGTACAAAATGAAAAACCATTTTCCCTAGCACTTAAGAATCAATAAATCAGAGAAAAATAAATTTGTACAGCATGGACTAATAAAATTGAAAATAATCCAGACCAAACAAATTTATAATTGCAAACTTAATAATCTCACACACAATTAATATATCTAACTAATAAATGAAGAAGTTGCACATTGTGCAAATTAAAACTCTAAATCACGTAACTGATAAATCAAAGCATAGTAATTAGATAAAATCATTTCAGAATTATCACTTTTTCTTATAATTGAAAATAAAAAAATCGAAATGTTAAGTCCTCAATCTATATCGTTGGAAGACCATTATAATTTCAGTGCTTCAAATAACAGTAAATACAAAATATAATGGAAGTTATTACTATTATAAATTCGGCACCCTAGAGTCCTATTGTTATGTGAATTTTTTTTATCCAACCCGGTGGATCTCATTGGGCACCGGTCCATATAAATCAACCCGTGCGACCTCGGTCAATTCTGACCCGACAACAGGCCCACGCACGCATGGGCCTTGGTCAACTAAAAGCCCATAGAGGACACTTTTTTTCTTTTCTTTTGGTGGTCGGACCATTGAAGACCCGTCTTTGTGAACATTTTCCATCGTTTGACGAAGGATGAACATTAGAGAGCAACGACCGAATTTCTCTTCTTCTGTTCTATTTTTTTTTTTTTTTTCCGGGGAACCCTATCCAGTGGCGCATTGTACAGGTTCACGAGCCGACTTAATCTTCCAAGACGCACGGGTCACCCCATCCCAATGCAGTAGAAATCAAGGGATGTAGTGAGCGTGAAGAACCGAAGCTCGCATCGTTTGACCGTCACGAACACCGATCTCTTGACATTACATTACCTACACCTTGATGGCACTGATTTTTCCAGTGGCAGTCAAACAACACGTAGAGTTACTTTTAGGGTGCATTTGTTTTGCTAAAAACTTTATGATAATTGAAAATATATTCCATAAAAATCGTTTTAAAGGGAAAATGGTTAGTTTTCGTTTGTTTGGTGGTTTAGGGAAATCAATTTCCTCCTCGCCAGAAGGGAAAGTCATTTTCCCTTGTTCCAACCTTGTTGCATTCAGTGCGTGGAAAACATTTTTCGTAAATTGATCAGTTTTCCGTCGTCCAAATGTTTAAATGACTCCCCAAAGACGGTTTCTATTTTTTCAAAAATATAGACCCAAACCCTCAATTTCATTGAAGAAGTCGGAAGGTTTGCGATCCACTGGCATTCATGCATAAGCGATACATACAGCAGTCAAATATGCATTCGGTGTCATCCACTAGTAAAGTCGAAGTGCAAGGATGGATAATAGCAAAGGTAGATAGATTTCGTCCTGTGGTAAGTTGAAAAAATGGGCGGAAACCGCCGTAGAAAAAGTGGCGATTTGGGGTTCGCCCGAAGGAAGAAGATGGGGACAATAAATGGAGGACAGAGGAGGCGCAGCAGCTTTAAAGTCTTTTTGAATGTGAAAAGTGGATAAGATAAGTTGACGTGCTGCATAAGGTAGGCACTAGATACGATCAAGCTTCAATGTCACATGTTCTCTCCATCACGCTCACAAGTTTCCCAATGGAGCCCCGTCCACTTCGACTTTGAAAAAGGTATTTACATCCAATTGCCCCATCTCCTACTCTCTCTCTCTCTCTCTCTCTCTAGATCCATATTAATCTCTCACTTGGAAAAACATGTAAGACTTTATATGGTTGTATTGGTTTTGTCTTCCGCATCGATAGTTCTTTCTTTTGGAATCGGGATGAAAAGCATTCCGTACACTTTTGACGCACATGCACCCAGTAAATATCGACGCCGGATGGAGTTGGACCCCTTGTCTGTAGCCAAATTATGCAAGAATTGCTCAAAGGGTTATGTTATTCCTTCCAATGGACTCTTTAATTTGCGGGTCATGTATATGAACACCATCCAAGCCTAAAATTCAATTCAAAGCAAATGCGGGCGATATCCATGTGTGTAATGCGAATGTCCAAAAGTCTCGTTCCAGTGACAGCTCAGGCGACGGAGGAAAAAGCAATTCTAGTTCGAGATCGAGAAATGTAATGTTATGTTAAGGGAATATTCTTACCTCGACACAAAATGGAAGAATCCGATGCAATTAGGAACGTCGGATTCACGTAAACAAACCCAAAGAGAGCACAAAGCAAAGGCTGAAGCTTTTGACCTCATTGCACACTCTCTTTTCAAACTTGAGTGCACGGAAACTGAGGTGGAAATTGGGACTACAAGGCACAAAATGGATAGAGCAGCTACTGCAAGTCCACACAGAGAGAGAGAGAGAGAGAGAGATCTTTAGCATTTGAAAATAAGGGCAAGATAAGTCGGATTTGTTGCAGAAATGAGCTATCTTTCAACACTTCATATAAACCCAAGAAGAAAAAAGAAGCATTGATCACTACTAGCATACTTAACTTAGGTCTCTCCTTCTCAAGCAAACATTTATATCTCTCATGGAAGCAAAGTAAACCTCAATACGCCACGAACCCGATAAAAAAGGGAAAAAGAAAATCCCTATTAGCGATCGGCCCCCTCCACTCGGGGCGGAATCGGGTCTAGACAAGAATTTCACCTAATGAATTGATCGTTCGACGACCATATCAACCGTGCCCTCCATGCATGGACGCCACGGACACAACCCCGAGCTTCTGGAGATTCAGCTTTATGACGGTGTCGGCGAACATCTTCGTATCTTCGCCGGTGTTGCCCTCGGGGATGTCCACGACGTACGACTCCAACACCACCGTGTACACCTTCCCTTCCCTCTCGAACTCGTTCACCGACGTCACCGACCGGTAGTTCTGCAGCCGGTGCTCGCCCCCGACGACCCGGAAGCTCAGGACGTGCCGCTCGTCGTCCAGGATCTCGAGCCGCTCGGTGCTCGTCGACGCCGGGAGGCCCGACACGACCGTGACGTCCCTCACGCACCCGACGTGCACCGAGGCTCCGCCGCCGCCCCCGCCCCGCATGTGGCAGCTCTTGACGAAGTGCTTGTACCGCTGCGGGTTGTCGAAGCTGCGGACCAGGGGCCAGACGTGCCGGGCGGGGGCCTCGATCTTCTGCGTGATGAGGGACGTGCACGTGTTGGGCGAGGGCTCGAACCTGTGGTAGGTCCGGATGACGGAGTCCAGCTCCGCGAGCTCCTCCGGGGTCAGTCCTTGAGGCGGGCTCGGGCTCGGGCTCCGGTTCGGCTCCATCTTCCAATCTCTATCCCTCTTTCTCCTCACTCCCTCCACTCGCCGGCTCCCTTCCGACACCCTCGCCGGCGCGAGATCGGAGCAAAAGAAGACTTAGCGCGCAAGAATAGAGGAGGGGACGAAGGAAGAGGAGGAGGAAGAAGACGACGCCGGAGAGGAAGGAAGACGAAGCCCTTTATGGCGGAGATGGTTAGGGCTGTTTCTTTCGGACAGATAGATACGCCCGTGGACCGCATTTATTTACAAACTCGTCAGCCGGTTTGTCGTCTCCTTTCCCTCTCTTTTTGCGCTTAGGAAACCGGACCTGAAATTAATTTTTACTATTTTTAAAACGATGGAATATGATTGGCGGGTTTGGGCCGCAGACATAACTATAACAGGAAATTTGCCTGCCCGATGCGGCATATTTTGGTTATTATATGGTTTGCTTTCGGAACACGACAAATGGGAATCGTTCAATTATAGACGCGTCGGGCCATGTTTATTTTTAGCCAGCTTGGGGCCCCGAGGCGCTGCTGCATTACTTTAGGGTGGTAAATTTGAAGAGTCGCAAGTATTTTATTCATCGAAGGAAGTGAGATGGTGACAGTTCACGTCCGTTGACCAATAATGACCCATCATCAGCCTTATATAACCTCACTGAGATTGGATAATATATATTATATTATATAAAAATAGAGAGAGAGAGAGAGAGAGTCTCAGAGATTTATAAAATAAACTGAGCCATGATATCAGACAAGCTGTTGGCGATGACCACGATGACCTACCATGTTGTGTGTGTGTGTGTCTTTTGAGCATCATCAATAGCATCATCAATATTTAAATCTAAGTGTGGACTATTTGGCATCGTAAGAAACAATGAAAGACATCACATGCACGGAAGATATAATTGATTTTCCCGGCGAAAAGTAGGAAACCCTAGATTGTGGTACTCGACTTATATAATGTTATCGACACATCATTCTAGGGTATTTACTATTATTCCAGTGAAAATATCTCAACGGCCATCCTTCCCATCCATGATGATTCTCTGTATCCGAGTCGACACCTTTACAAAAGCTTGAGGTTGCATGTACAATGAAGAGGTTTGATTCTTGCTTATTCACAGGTTCAATGAAGGTAAGATACGCAATACGCAACATCCATACCGTATAATATTTCTTAAAGCGCACCATACATTGACCAAAAACCTACATATACAATCCGTGAATTTTAGATAGGATTAATGAAGTTCGGAGATGGAAAAAGAGAGCGTGTTTGCGGGTGTTTCTTGATGTGGAGGAGGGATAAGATGGTAGTACAAAGAGGGAAGAAACCAGAAGAAGGAAGACTGAGACCGAGAGAGAGAGAGAGAGAGAGAGAGAGAGTTGTCACCGTCGTTGAAGAGTTGGAAGGAGGAAAAAATTAGCTGCGGTATTCGCGGATCATGTGAGAGGCCCAACCAACTCTCGTGCGTGCGATGTCTCGTCGCTCCCATACCCTCCACTACTTTTCGCTCCCGCACACGGCCCCCCCTCACGCCGTCGTCCTCGTGCGCACGCCTGGGGCCATGCACACGGACAGATCATGATGAGTTTCGCATGAGATGTACACATGATTTGGCGCGATCGAGGTGATTCGGGGTCTCGCCTTGGCTTTTCATCATTTGGGTGGTCTCGGACTTCCCTTTTCTCGAAAAACTTTATCGAAGTTTTGAAACGCCTACATCGATTAATGGCGGTGCCGTTGCTGGCTCAAATATTCAACGAAGTCTTCATTGTTAAGATTTGACATACAATCATAATGAAATAGAAAATATAAGCGAGAAAGAGTATTGCAGACACGGGATTTTATACTGGTTCATCCTTAAACTAGGATTACATCCAACGGAGGATTCTATTATAATTAGTATATCACACTTTTATGTTACATCCGTCAATTATAAAAGAAAAAAGATCATATTTACCTAATAATTGGATCCCCATGCTATCCTGTTAATGAGGAGTATGAACCATATCTCAACATTCATTGTACGGAACAAGAAAAATTTCTCCATGTAAATTATCTTATTTTCCATTCTATGATTTCATGTGTCGTTCTTCATTCTTGTAAACGAGAGGAGTTATGGCACTAAAAAAAATTCCTATGTTACTTTTTCTTGAGGCTTTTCTTGTCCTTTCGCACACGTATACCATATATCTAAAAGAATTCTTCTTATTTCTCAGCGGCATGAACATATAGGCTTGCTATCCCATACAAAAACCGTATGTGTCACGAGCTAGTTAAGGCTAATTAACAAATGCATGTGATTCTGAGTCAGAACATCTTAGAAATGATTGGTGAGATTTGAATGGGCTATGACCTCAAGTTCTTGAACTACAAATTTTTAGACACTCCAACCAACTACCAACTTGAGGAGTTCACCTAATGATCAATATAATAGAACTAGGGGAGAGAATTAAGATAGCTGTGTTGCAAATGGACGGTCATTGCTTCACAAAAGTAAAATCTTCTCATACAATACTTATATTACGTGACATGCCAATACTGTATAATAGTATCCACAATGAAACAAATATTTGCATCAAGATAGTAACAAAGGAAGCCTCTCTTCAAAAGCTTTTATTAGCATTCCAGTGTTGCATTCAATGTATCATAATAGAAAGCAAATTCGAAGGCCAATTTGACTCTTAAAATTTCGCAAGAAAAGAATTTATGAAACTTGTGCAAATGATGAATAATAATGATGCAACGCTATCAAACATGGAGCGAAATCATGTATAATTGGAAAGTAATCATGACAAATATAATTTTATTCTTAAAAATTTCTCATATTTTTCAAACTTGGAATTTAAGTCCTTATGTGACGAGAGTTTTTTTTTTCTCTTAAAGAGACCAAATCTCCAACCATCTATCTTTTCTTCCTTAATGCATTCATTATTACTTTCTATATTTTGTCTGTAATCACACTTGTGCCTGTATGCAAGTTCCTTCATTAGAACAAAATACATTTGCATTAATATCTATATTTTGTTAATCTTTCTCATGCATTTTTTTTTTTTTTGGTTTTTGAAGCATAATGACTTTGTGGATCTCCCTAGAAGATGGGCCCTCCAGAACCCAATGTTACACCCACTGCAAGCCCATCTTTCGTCCAAGGGGTTAGTGTTTTCATGAGCTGGCCCAACCAATCGAGGCCCTTATGGTTTTCCTGTTCCCAATTTCGTTTTGATCATTATATTAACGACGTGATTAACTCATAATAATCATCACGAAAAATTTTCTTGCTAAAGAAGCGTTTGGACTTTTAACTAAACTTTGGCCATTACCTTACTTAATAACTCTAACGACAAGTAATATCTACAACAAAAGGATCGTTGTGATCATTGTCTTATCGATGGAAAGTTTGGTTGAGCCACACGAAACAAGCTCAACATTCTATTTCGAGCATGTTGGTTTTGGGAAGGCTGTTTTAGAATCATGGAACAAGTAATTACATACAAGTTAAACTCATCAATACTATTGCTTATTATGCAATAATCTAGATGAGCTAGAGATCAATTGCAAGACATACTGTTGCTAGTTAGGAAAATGATCAAAAAAGTTCTAAATCTATTATACTTATACTAATTCAATTGTAAACCTTTTTAGATTTAGCCAATTGAGTCTATTTGGCTAATTTTAGCCAAAAATTGATGGCATGGTTGTTGGCGGTTCTATGTGACACGATTTGTCATTAATGTAATTTTTTTCTATAATATTTTAACAATTTTTGTGGCTTTTCCTTTTCTCTTCTTTACCTTTTTTTTTTTTTTTTTTGGTCTTAAAGTTGAGATGCCCTAATTGGATTTGGGTGTTGTGGCCTTTGTCATATCTAGGCGAGGCATTGAGCAAGGGTCACTAGGCCTCGCTTGTGGCTAGTGAGAATTAGCTAGTGGCTCTTGCTGGCCCTTAGGAAAAAGAAAGTAACCAAGAGAAAAGAAAAGACCAAAAAATTGTTAGAAAACTTCAAAAGATTATTAAAAAATTATTTGAAAATATTAATGCCAACGTTGGTCGTCCTATTTAGTCGTGTTATATAAGACCATTAGAGATTACTACAACAATTTCCTGTCAAAATTGGCTACATGGAATCGAATGGAAAAACATGAAAAATGTTTTAAATTAAATTGACATAATTAAAATATTTAGAACTGAATTAGTATAGTACAATAGATTTAAGATTGTTTTTGTAATTTCTTTGTTGTTGAATTCGTGACGTAACTCGAGAAACTTGAATCTTAGGAGGGTCACATCACCTCTTATTTATCTCCCAATAAATCAGTTCAAAAATAGAAGTCGTACTTCCAAGCTCATAAATTAACATGAAAAATTGAAAACGCCACGCAGAAATACATTTCAAGAACCAGTCGTCACCTAGAAAACAAGCGGCCTTCAAAGAGTAAACAGAGTGGATGGTGAGGTAGCCTGGTGCTCTCTGGGTCAGCTAAGCTCACGTCATTTTCACGAAACATAGTATCGGATCGTACCATGAAGAACCATTATTGTAATTCCAGATTTAAAAGGTGGGAGACACATGCATGAATGCTACGTTGCGGTTATAACGCGTCTTAAAGCTAATGTATCTTTTTTTATTGCTATTTTAATTTTCGTTATAATGATCTTATCTATAAGGTAGAATATTATTATATTGCAAAATAGCGCACAGATGGACGAGCCAAAGTCAAGGGGGAATTTACAAGGAGAAATAATTGCGTAACAATTTTTAATATATTGTGAGAATAATGATTTTTTTTAATCATAAAAAATTAAATCATAAATAATTATAAATTTTTATATGACCCACTTCTTTAAGAAATTATGACTCATAATTAACTGTTATTTTCATAATACCTAGATGACTGTTATGTTAGCAAAGTTCATTTATAAGTTGATGTAATGTAGAAACAGTCTCGAATTTTATTTTTTAGCTTTTAGAAGAGAATGTAATGATACATATTATAATATTACTTTCCCCATTAATGGGAAAAATATTAGTTTAATTTTTATAGTGAATGACGACATTGCCGAACAAGGACAGTTCTTGACATCATTCTCTGGTTGAAAATGGAAACCAATGGGCTGCATTTAATTTAATTAATAACAAATTACAGGACATAGGCAAAAAGAAGTGCTTCTATTATTATATATTGACAAAGTGAGAATGCTTGGAATATCAACCACGTCTATGCTGGGCCGACAATTTTGAATATGAATTATCACGTCTAGACACGATTGCGATGCAAATACCTAATTGATAGAGTTGACACGAATTCACACACACACACACACACACACACACACACACATATATATACATATATATATATACATATATATATATATATATTATATGAGCTTTAGAGTATAATTGATAAAAATACATCGTTTTGCACAATGACATGATTTGGCAAAATAATAGAATCTGATCATGACAAGCATAAACGATTATGCTATTAGTGTAAAGATGCTTGAGAGATGTGATAAAAAAATTGCAACAGTTTTGTTCCCTTCATAGCCTCTAAGTATCAATTAGATCAATAGAGTCCAAAATGATGCGATAAACAGCAAGTAAGTATTAAAATGTCTACACAATAAAATTCGTGGCATCAATTTCGCAAACTAATTTGACCGGAAAACACTAAATTTTACCAGCTGATCAACCGCATAAATCTTGTAGACAGTCATGTCTATTGCATATAATGAACACGTGGAAAATGTTAGACTCATTAGATGGATTCACAAGATTAATTTACCAAATGACGTGTCAAATCATCATCTACTCTTGACCATGACCCACTTATTTGAAGGATTATTCGCAATTGAAAACGTCGCATTGCAAACCAATTTTGTTAGATCAGTCTTTAAGATTCGTACTAAGTCCATTTATTTCTCCCGTTTAATAAGTCCCTTTGGCGCATCGTCGTACATGATTTTCCAAAAAGGCCGAGGCTTCTCATGGAAGGTAAAGACAGCACATCGAAAGTGGAGGAAACCTCAGCTTCGAGAGAGATGTACCCAGCAAAAGAAAATCATGAGAAATCGAATGAGACAAGAACCCTAAGGATTAGTACTATTTCGTCCTCTTTCGCTACCAAAACCAGGAGCCACCCCACTAATCACATCTTCCCCACTGCCGGTTGTGGTTCACCTACTTGTGATTAAAGAATAATAAAAGTTGCAGCACCAAACCACGCAAACCCCTAAAAAGTCCAATTATCCATTCGTTCCATTTTCACGTGGGTTATTTTCTTAAGATGTGCTAATGGTCACGATTCGTGCTCTTGATTGGCGATAGGGTTTGCTAAGATTAAAGAAAAGGAGCGATGCGGTTGGGTCGTCTTTGGCCTTGCTTGACCTGTTGTAGTTCCTCTTGAACTGCTTCATCAGCTGATTTCTCCCTCACCAACCACTCTCCCATCGTTCCACCAAATTCGGTGACAATGAAATGTTTGCTGTAACCCTATAAAAATTGGGAGAAAACCCTAAGAACAATCTACGCCTAGAAAATCCATATGTTTACCAATTTTATACTTACCAAGACTAGTCTACGGATGTGTGGGTTGGACTACGAGTGAACAAGCGAGTCATATTCAAGAACCAATAACGGCTTGACATATCGTTTAGTAAATCAATTTTGTCAACCGGTTTTTTTTTTTTTTTTTTTTTTTTAAAGTCTGGCATTTTCCTAATATGTTAGCACATGAAAAACCTTTGACAAAGTAAATTAATAAAAAGCAAAAAGACAGAGAAATGGTTTATCTGATTGGGCACTTCCAGACTATCAAATTCAAACTTTTCTTCAACATAAAAGAATTAAGAATATATAATATAATATATTTATATATAGTAATTGATATTAGTTCTTGAACTTATGTTTAAGATGCAAAGTTATCCTTGAATTTTCTCAACATGTTTATTTGTAATTTGATTATCAAGAAGCGTATCAAATGTCATAAGGCACTTTGTAAAAGATATAATGCCACTTAACAAGACAAAAGCAAGTGAAGAAAGAACCAATGAAAAGGGCTAACTTTCTAAATTAGCTGGTAGGTGATTTGATCGTGTTAGGTATGATACGCATGAAATATAAAGTCAACCGGGTTAGAAAATTGCTCTCAACAAGATTTACATAAATTAATGCCAATCCTTCATCGACTCATCTAATTTTTACAGCATAAATCATTAAATAAACTTGAATAAAATTTCTAAGAGAATTGAATATTCTTCATGTACAATCGAAGACGGAGCCAATCATTAATTGTAGAATGTTATTGTTTCTAGGAGAATTTTGGCATAGTCAGTTCTATGATATACCGAGAGATGAATCCTTGAGGCGTAATGAATCGTAACTCCCTACAAATCTACATAATTATTATGCAAAATGTCATAAGACGCAAGATGCAAAAAGTTACATGATTTGCTGATGAGATTTAGCCAATTTTTCTTTTGTTCCATAATTATCGGGGAACTGAGGATCTATCTTAAAGGATCATTAGAAACAACGAACAAGACAAGCATAGTCCGAGGTCAGGAAGAAAACGTGGTGGTCCACTAGTCCCTAGAAATCTTAAAAACAAGTTGACACCATGAGAGGAGGACCATTCAGAGGGTGGAGCTTTTAAAGGACCCCTGTTAGGTCCACCGGACAGCTTCGACGAGTAGACAAAAAAGCATTAAAATATTTTGGCTAGAATCGAACGTCGGTCTTGTTTTTCACTCTCTTTCTTTTTATTGGGAAATTGAACTTCTTGTGATGTCTATAGTACACACGGGGCCATTAATATAACCAAAGTTAGATACAACCGCACTTATAAAAATGCAGCGGAAGAGCGGCGCCGACGGTCGATCGCGTCGAATAAAGTTTGCCTCTTCGTTTCGATAGTGTTATCGGTACATAAGATTAGGAAAATCCGCCGGAGAAATTACTTGCTTCTGGTATTCAAATTTCTGTTTTTATATGTCGTCCCTGGCGCTTTAGGTTTTGGCATGGGGCGACTGGCATTTTGTCTAGGGCTATGACAGAAGGCAGTGAAAGCAGAGAGAGCAGCTTTCTGTTTCAGCAAGCAAAAGAGTCAAGACAAAAAGCTTGACTGAAGCAACACTCATGGATCACACGAGGCCACATCATCGGAAATCTACGTCACGCATAGCTCGCAGATTCAAAAGGTCGACGTCATCGCCCTTGGAAAAAGTCTCCGAGTGCATTCGAATTATGTGACCCCGGCTGGCATGCACCGTCGAATCGGATGGAGGCAGATGCCTTCTCCATCGCTAACGCCACGTCGCGATGGTGAAGATCGAGAGGCGGTGATCTTTTGGGTTCGGACGGGCTACCTTGTACCCGTGCACGGGTAGGAACGTAGCGAAATAAATTGAAGGACCACGTGCATGAAGTTATTGTTGGGGATAGGGTTAAGTGGTGATACCATGTTGTTGTTTTGTGGACGTTTTGTACATGTCTATTAATTTGCATGTGCACCCTGGAATTAGGAGATCGGGAATAACTCCCGAGAGGTCGCTTTTTGAATAATATGAAATCGTGACCAACATTAAGGAGTGTTTCTAAAAATAGAAAAAAAAAGGAGTAGAGGAACATTTTAGAATTTCCAGCAAAAGTACAAGAGTAATCAGTATCATTCACCATCGATAAAAAGATCTTTTTTATTGGCTATATTACCAATTTCGTCTCGTGTTCATGTCATGTCACCAAAATCAACATTCGAACTTTACATCCAATTGCGCACTTACTAAGAAACCGATTTAAATATTTTTTTTTCTACGGTTTTCAATACAACAACTTCATTTCATATCATGTGCGATCAATTAACATCTCATAGCAAGCATGTCTTATAAAACGCCATGGGACCCGGTAAATAATGACCAGTATCCTAGGGTGCGTTTGGTTGCAAGGAATAGAAACGCGTTTGGGTGTGTTTTTATTCCAAAATTATTTTTTGTTTCCGAAACACATCTGGAATAGAAATAAGAAACAAAAAAGTTGTTTCTTTTTCAAACAAAATTGAGAAACACTTTTTATTTTCTTTTCTTTTTTTCTTTCGCCGGTCGCCGGCCTCGGCCATGGCCGGTGACTAGCCGATGAGGGCCGGCGAGCCTCGCCGTGGCTCGAGCTCGCCTAGATCCGGCGAGGCCGAGCTCGCCCGGCCGGCCGACGAGGCTCGGCCTCGCCGGATCCGGGCGAGATCGAGCTTGCGCCGGTTGCGCGAGGTCGGCCTCGCCGGATCGGGCGAGGCCACCGGCCATGGCCGAGGCCGGCGACCGGCAAAAGAAAAGAAAAAAGGAAAAAAAAAAAAAAAAGAAAAAAAAAAAAAAAAGAAAATAGAAAAAATAAAAGAAATAAAAAAATTATACAAATTTACCAAACGTGTTTCTATTTATTTTTTTATTCTCGGAACAAGTTTTACCAAACACGTTTTTTTGTTCAAAATTGTTCCCTAGAATGTAAAATTTTTTTTTATTTTTGTTTTCCGAAACAATTTTTAAATAGAAACGTTACCAAACCAACCCCTAATATTCAAATAGAGTCTACAGAAAGTTCCTTACAAAGCATCGGGTAGGACAACCCGCATACTGTTTTGCTGTCCTCCCTCTGCTGCAAAATGGTTGGTGTATGAACATATTTATTACGCTTATGGAAATCTTGCTTGCTTTCTCACTCCTCCTTTATGCCGTTAATGTTGTAATTATATATAACGACAAGCTCGTCGCATGCTCTCTAAATACTGATTCGTCTCTCTCTCTTTCTGCCTGTGTGGACGCGAGAGAGGGAGAGATAGAATGGGAAGGAAATGCTCGCACTGTGGATTCATGGGTCACAATTCCAGAACTTGCGCGTCGATCCGGAGGAGGGACGCGAGCTTCGGCGGCGGCGGGAGAGTCAAGCTGTTCGGGGTGCAACTGGAGGCCGCTTACCCTTGTGGCGTGGCGTCGCGTCTCCCACTGAAGAAGAGCCTGAGCATGGACTGCCTGATGCCGTCCGTGCGCGTCCTCACGTCGTCTTCGCCGCTGTCTTCCGCGACCAATTCTTCTCTCTCTCTGCGCGCTGCCTGCGACGTCGGAGATCGTCTTCTTCGAGATGAGAGTCCCAACAAAGCGGCTAACAGCCCCAGTAATGATGGGTACGCCTCAGATGGCTTTCTTGGGCGAGCCCAAGAGAGGAAAAAAGGTCAGCTTTTGTCTGTCTGTCTGTCTGTCTCTCGCTGACCTGTCTCGTATGATGCAACTGTAGTCTTTCTTTGGATTCTTTGCTTTTCACGGGGGCCAAAGATTCGTAACATCTCAGCTCTGCAGATCCATCTGATCAGGCAAAGTCGTGAAGTTTCTGGTCGGGTTTTCACTCCCACCATCAATCTCTAACGAATCTTGAAGAGCAGGATGATTAGGGTTTCTCGACTGATGTTCTGATGAGATCAAGTGATGTGTGATGGGACAGGCCTGCCGTGGACGGAGGAGGAGCATCGGACGTTCCTGGTGGGGCTAGAGACGCTAGGGAAGGGGGATTGGAGAGGCATCTCCAAGAAGTTCGTCGGCACCAGGACGCCCACCCAGGTCGCTAGCCACGCTCAGAAGTATTTCCTCCGCCAGAAGAGCCTCCTCCCCAGACGGAACAAGCGTCGTCCCAGCCTCTTCGATGTAACTCATCTCGACCCCCCTCAAGCTCTTTCCAAGTTAGAAGAAAAGCTAAATTGGCCACAAGTCAAGTCCTTTTGATATAATTAATCGTGATCAGCGATTTCTCATGCTCAAAGTCTTGCGATTTCCGCCACTAATTAATTATTTTATCCACCACTTTTGTTTATTCATTGTTTTGGAATATAGTAATCCGCTTGTTGGCGCACTAATCCATGTGTTTTTTGCCCCAGGTGGGGATGGAAAGATGCAGGGCTCATCATCATGGACAAATCCCCAAGCCAAGTGAATCTTTCACCCCAATATGTCTGTTCTCGCCCCAATTTGGCTCAACCGGGCGAGATAGCAGAGCAAGAATGGTACTCCTAGCCTCTCCTCGTACATGTTCGTTCCGTGATCGCGAGATCCCGAGTTCAAATCTCGCTAACCATGCTTCGTCTGTGAGCGGGCGTCAGGCTTCGAATCCCAACTTGGAGCTGACACTCGCCTCCCCGAATCATCAGTTGGATCAAGCCTCTTCGATTAGGGTCACCTAAGTCACACGTTGAGTTGATGATGGACCGGTGTGATCCCATGTGTAATTGTATAATTCGATCTGCCTCGAGACAAGGATGTATGTGTTCGAGTTCCTCTAGAATTGTGCTAGCAAGCGCTCATGCACAATGATTGACCATAACGTGTAGTTATCTAGTTGTAATTAAGCAAAGTTCTTCTGGCACTAAATCCATTTTTCGGTTTTGATTCATCTGCAACAACTGTTTCCAACTTGTGAGCGTCGATCTTAAGTCAAGAATTATTCACTCTCGAACCATTTCAGAAAAGTTACTTGTGTTATCGCAACAAAATCAGTATGATCTGATATAATGATGAGGATTGCTTAAAGTCAAATTTCAAAAAGAATCGAGACTTATTAAATAGGAAGGTGCTCGAAAAATGTACTTAAGCATTGAGGGTGCCCAAAATCTTTATCTAAATTTTTTATATGAAGATTTTTTTTGGTCGGTGTTACATGAAGATTTAATTATTTATTTTTTGTGCAACAAATGAAGTCTAAACCTTACTAATTATTTAATGCATGAGTTGTTGAAGAATATCAATTTGGTTGATTGAAACGAATCTCGGAAAAAAGCCTAAGTCCATGGCCGAGGCCAAGCCCAAGCCCATCCACTATATCAATCCACAAGTGTGATTAACACTTTCATTAGGGAGAATGATGTCAATCGACGAAAAAGAGAAAAGAAAACCAAAGATATCTGATCATGGAAAGCTGGGAAAATCGACGAGTTTCACGTTGTTCTTTGCATGGTCCTAAAACAATAATAAATTCATGTATTTTTAATTTGTCTAATTAAATAATTTTACTTTTATAAATTTTAATTACAAAGTATTAGGGATGTGTAAGGAAAAATTTAGGCAATGTAGATAATGTTGGAGCATTACATATATAGAATTTAACTAATGCAGATGCCCAATTTAGGAAAATATTATCAACATCACACAACTACGTTGTCTAATAGTCACACCATTTAGATTTGGCCAAATTAAGTGTTGAGGAGAAATGATGAGATAATTTGTGAAACTATAAGAATTTAATTAGACCGATTAGAAGTATAGGGATTAGATAAGAAAATGCATGAAAATATATGCTGTGGAAAGTATAATTTTTCCTTAAAAGTGAGTTAGCTGGTTGAATAGAATTGGTTGTCTTTGTTTTATTTCTCCCGGCCATGGAACGAAAAGGCTTGAATTCAATTCTCAAGCAACATAGGGAAAGAGATACAAAGAAGCTTAAATTACACTTACCATAACACGTCTACCTTAAATTTTTTTATGGCACAAAAATCCTAAACTTATACCTGTATGATATATTTACTATTTTTTTTTTTGTGATACAAAATATTCCAAATCTATACTTGTTGATACCTAAATTTTGATTAGGTTATTAATTAAGCCTTATTTTCTTTTATTTTTCCTTTTTTTCAGATAATAAATAACAAAAACAACAACAAAATAAATAAATAAAAGCAAGAAAAACAATAGCAGAAGCAGCAGTTCATTGGGGCTGGGCGCAAGGCCCAGCCCCTTTTTTCCCTTTCGCGTGGGCCCCTAGGCTCATTTTCTTTCTTTTTTCTCGGCCTGGCCCGCACAACCTAACCCTTCCCCCTCCTTCTTCCTTCTCCTTCCTTCTTCTTCTCTGTGCCTCTGTGCATCACGCGCGGCGGCCGGTGACGCGCTCAAGGGCAACCTACGGTAAAGAGGAATGGAGGTAGGCCGCTAAAGGAGAGGACGACGCGCATGCGCCTTCAATGCGTGCCTTTAATGCTGAGATGAGACACCGGTTCGGCCGGGCGTCCGTTCGGCGTGCGAAGACCGGCGGTCGAAGCCCCGTCGACGGTCGGCCCCCTCGCCTATAAATAGCGAGGCACCACCTCCGTCGAAGGACACACAGCGAACTCCGAGATCTTCCCTTTGAGAGACTTCAAGGGGGAAATCAAAGAGCAAGCCAAGAGGCCAGCAAGCTCAGAGAGGTTCCCGAGAGACTTCGGGGAGCTCAAAGAGCGAGCAAGGCGGAAATCGGGTCGTGAGCTCAAACCGACCTCCCTCCGAGAGACTTCGGGGGAGGCCGGCGGCGAACGAGCCCGAGAAGGAGAGCACGGCGAAGTGAGGGACCTCCGGTAGCAAGCTTCGAAGACCTTTCCCGAGAGACTTCGGGGAAGGTTTGAAGGCAAGCCACCGGAGATCTCGATCTGGCCGGGAGAGGGAGAGATCCGTCGATCCGGAGGGTTTGGTTCCGAGGGAGTCCGGATCCGGAGGATAAGAAGTCGGAGAAGAGGAAGGATCGTCGGACGCTTGAGATCTGGGAAGCCGGAAGCTCTCGGCCACCCGCGACCGCCGCTCCGTTGCCGCTGTTCCCCCGCCCGATGCCGTGCCGTGACCGACCCGCCAACGCCACACCGGATCGAGAGCGAGGGCTGCCGTCGCTGCCTGTCGGCGTCACCATCACCGTTCGCCACCACCAGGTATCCGCCGCCTCCGGTCGCGTCGTCATCGCCGTCGCATCTTCCCCCTTTTCGAACCGTGCCGCCACTGAAACCCCCATCACAGACCCATTGTCGGTCATCCTCGCTGAGCGGATTGTCGTCGTCGTCGTCGTTGTCGTCTCCACCGTCGTCGCCATCGTCTCCATCGTCGTCGCCGTCGCCGTTGCTGCCCTCATCGCCGTCTATTCTGTCGTCGCCACCGTCGTTGCGGTGCCGCGGTGACGCCTCGGTCCCTCCCACCGGCGCCGCGAGCAAACGAAGGAGAGAGGAGGCCGGGAACCGGTCGGTTCGCGGGTCCTTTCGACCCGATTCCTTCGCTTCCGGTAGGGTTTCCCGGGTCGGACCCGCACTCGTCGGGCCGGTTTCGAACTCGGGCGGGCATCCTTTTTAATAGGCCCATTTCGTGTGTGTGTGGGCCGAGTTTTTTAAGAAAAAAAGCAAAAATCCGAGTCGGGCCCGTGCGCGTTTTGGGTCGTCGAACAAGGGTCGGACCCAACCCGGATCGACGCGGTTTTTTTTTTTTAAATATTATTATAATATAAAATAATATTTTTAAAAATTAATAATAAATAAAAATAATTTATTTTCCAAAAAATCAAAAAAATTTCATATTTTCCAAAAAATCCCAAAAATCCCAAAAAAACCAAAAATTCATGGAAAAAGCCAAAAAAATTCATAAAATGCCAAAAAGACTTATTTTCCAAAAAAAATAGCAAAAAAATCCAAAAAGCCTAGGGTTTAAACAAGATTAGGTACCGAAAGGGCATTAGTGATTAACTAGTGTAATCAAGTCCCCGATCTTAATTTCTCTGGTTGCGCAGGAGCAAGTATTTCTCCCAATACTTCGCTTGGGTTTCTAATCGACCCACCCCAAACCGATTAGTGGCGACTCCGTTTTAAAATTAATTTACAGGTTAAAAAAAACTTAGATTATTAAAGTCGTGAATTGGTGGACTTGGAAGAGTCCAGGCATAATTAATTTCAGCCAAGCCATTAGCCTTCTTAGGCACCCGTACCCGATTGCGGGCACCGAAAAAGAAAAGAGGTCGCGACAATACTCGTGTGACACATTTATCTTAAACATTTTTTGTGACACAAAAAACCTCAAATTATATCCATTTATGTAACACAGCCAACATGATGACGCAAATATTTTTTTTATAGTATTTTAATATTTTTTAATTTTAATTTTTTTTTTCTCTTTCTTTCTTCTTTTCTTCCTTCTTTGGTCGGTCACCGGGCATCATCCAGTCGCATGGCTGATGGCTGGCCAGATTAAATGGGAAATCTTTAGAAATATTCTTAAAATAAGTTTTATCTCCTTCTGATTGAAGTACCGGCCAAGATGCGCCTCCCTCTAAATTGAGCACCAAATAAAATAATTAACAATTTTTTTCGTTAGTCTTGAGAGCATGAAACATTCAATGTACATATAAGCGTGCAACTAACTTATAATCCCACACAATCCCATCTTAACTATGAATATACGTACACGTATGCACATGTCCAAAAGTATCTGTATTTTTTTTTTTTGAGCAAAAAAGTATCTGTATTTTAACTACCTTCTATTTAGTTAGATAATCATACATATTGATCACAAAAAACATTTTCAAAGAATAGGTAACTGGACGAGTTTTGAAATGAATGGCATTTGTACTTTTGCGTCCTCTTTCAAATGTTTATTTTCTAACTTTATTAACAAAGAAAAAGCTTCATTGTTTGACCACTTGCGGTGCGGTCTATTTGGTATCACTTATATTCTGGGGAACAAATTTTTTCAGAAATAGTCTTTTTTTTTTTTATTCCTTGAGAATTTCTTAATAAAAGAAGACGTTTAATAACTATATAAAATTTCTATTCTCGAAATGGAAAAAGAGTAGGAATACATTTGGTACGACCTTTTTTTTTTGTAATTTAGAATTTAATTTTTTTAGATTTTTCTTTTTTTCCTTTTTTCTTCTCAGCGACCGGCGGCCGGCAACTGCTACCGGTGGTGGCCAATTGGGGGAGAGGGTGGATGGCGGGGGTGAGGGGTAGCAACAAATAAGAAGGGAAAAAAGAAGAAGAAAAGATAGAAAATGACTTATTTTTTAAAATTGTTTCCAAGAACAAGAAGTTCCTTTGAGTCCCTTTGATAACTCTCCTGTTTTGAGGAGCAATTTCTTTTTAAAAATAGTTTTTTTTTCTATATCCATTCCTCAGAATAATTTTTGAGTAAAAAAACACGTTTGGTAACTATATAAAATTTCTATTCTCGGAATGGAAAGAAAATAAGAATATGTTTGATATAATCCACAATTTTTTTTTGTAACATAAAATTTCTTTTAATTTTTAATAAATTTTTAATATTTTTTATTTTTTTCTTTTAAGATTTTTCCTTGCCAACTACTACTGGTGACTGGTTGTCAGTGGTTGATGGTGGTCGGATAGTGGGGGTAGTGGTCGTGGGCGATAAAGAAGAAGAAAATAAAGAAGAACTTATTTTTAGAAATTATTCCCGAGAATAAGAAGTTACTTTTTTCTACTTTTTATTTCTATTTTAAATCTATTCATCGGCCACATTTTTATTCCGAGATTAGAAAAATTAGTTGATAGTACCAAATAGATTTTTGTTTACTTTTTGTTCCAAGGAACAAAAGAACAGAAAAACAAAGAAATTAGAACATTGCCAAACAGACCCTTGGGGGTCGGGTGCCATTTCGATTTGGGTTTCGGGTCTTTAAGGGGTTGGGTTTAAGTAATAATTAAAAAGTTATCTTGCAATTATATTTTATCTTGCAATTATATTTACTTTTCCTATACTGTACTTTAAATTTTCTTAGTTGTAGTTTTCATATTCATGTAGTCAATTAGATTCCGGTGCGTGTCTCTATCTCGGTACCCCATCCGTTGATTAAGTTTCTAGCACAGTTTGATACTAACTCTGGGTGCGCATGACGATCACTCTATTTCTGTTCCGAAAATCCGCTTGATGACGAAATTTCATTTTTTATTTTATTTCTAAAACAAATTCGTAATCTAGAAATAGGTTTGGAGTAGAAATAGAAAGTAAAAAAATTTTACGTCTCTATTTTTAGTTTAGAAATGAGAAATAAAAACTTTTTTTTATCGTTGATTCTCTCTACTAGTCAGCCACTCACTAGCAGCTATCACCCACTACCACTATCTGCCGTTTGTGGTCGCCAGCCATCGTTCGCCAACTACCATCCTATGTCATTGTCGTTAGACCGCCATTGACAGCCGCTGTTTGCCATTACTGATTGCCGTCTGCCGCTCGTTGTCATTGCCATCCACTTCCCCCAAAAGGAGAAATTTTGTGAAACTCTATTTTCGAAACATAAATTTTGCATCGTTATTAAACACAATTTTGCTCGAAACTTATCCAGAAATAGAAATTAAAAAATATATATATTTCACTTTCAAAAATCAATTTTTTGCAAGAATAGTTACCATCCACACCTTTTGTAACCCTAGTGCTGGGAAAAGTACTAAAAGATTCATAAATCTATTGCTTTGATACAAATTCAGTCTTAGATAATCAATTCTAAAAATTTTCATATTAGTACCAATTCAATCCATCAAATTTTTCCCCTACTCGCACTAATGTGGCAATTTTTTTCCTTTTCTTTTTCCTTTTTCTTTACTTTTTCCTCTTCTTTTTCTCTCTTTTTCCTCCTTGGATCCCTACAGTGGCTGGCGATGCTCTGGTGAGGGTTGCAGCGCCACTGCAAAGATTGAAGGAGGAAGAAGAGAAAAAAGAAAAGGAAAAAGAAAAGAAATAATAAAAAATTCGAATTTTTTTTTAAATGTAAAAAAAAATTAAAAATTGATATGCTAGCATTGACCATCTACTGATGTTCACGTTAGCGTTGGCTGAACAAAACTGGCTAGATGGACTAAATTGGTATCAATCTAAAAAGGTTTAGAACTGAATTAATTCCAATATAATAAATTTAAGACTTTTTTTGGTACTTCCCCCCCTAGTGCCTTTTCGCTGATTAAATTTTGACTCAGTTTGGGATATTACAATATCATTTGGATTAAAGAAATTTGATTTTTTCTTGCATGAGATATCCTTTATTTAGAATTGGCATAAAACCCCGATCCCTTTTAAGAAAAGTCGAAGAACGATTTTCGGTGAAAGTGAGATATCCTCCCATGTTTTATTTAGTTTTAGTAGGCCCCATAGGCTAGTGGCGACTCCTCACGTAAAATTTTGATAAGGTTAATGTGAACTCAAAATGAAAAAACCAATATCACACTAATGACACCTAAATTTTGTCATTTTTATTTATGACTTAATTGCATAGTTAGTCTCTAAAAAAAGTTAAAAAATTAGATATTTTCATTAAAATGCATCACGTTTTCATTAAATTGCATTGCATATAGACATTAGGAACATTTGCATTATTAGTATTAAAAATTTGAAAAAAAAAAACCGTAGCCGGGCCGGGCTAGGGCCAGCTTTAGCCCGCCCGCTCCTTCTTTTACCTATTCCTTTTCCCTGCTTGGGCCGGCCCCGCCCACGTCTTCTTTTCCTTTTTTCCTTGGCCCTATTTTCTTCTCTTCTCCTTCTCTATCGTTGGACGCTGACTTCCCAACGAACGACAAAAAGGACAGAGAAGAACGAGTTGAGGTCGGTACGATCGGTCTAGTAACAGCTGGCGTCGCGGCTTGAAAGCGAATGAGGAGAGAGCAGCCAACGAGAGGGGTCGGTCGGGTTTTGGGGGCTTCTTCTTCGGCTAGAGGGAGAGAGCGAGGGGGGCAACCGAGAGAGTGCGATTCGAGCAAGGGGGAGCGAGAACGACCGAGAGGGAGCGAGTGATATGGGGAGTGGGAGCTAAGCCAGGAAGTGAGAGCAAGTGAGAAGGGGAATGGGAACTATGCCAAGAAGTGAAATACGTGAGCTTAGTGCCACCAGAGAGGCTTGCTCCCAACGAACGCAGACGCTTGCGGTTCCCTTTTTAGGCGCCCATACTCTTGGTTAGCCCATGTTATGTTTGTTTCAAATCGGTTCTCCCGATGATCCCGGCTCTGAGACGTGCGAGGTGACTTAGACTAAGCCCGACATATCTCCAGTTTGCCATCCATTTGCCGTCGTCGAGCCAAGTAGGGCCATCTCCGGTAATAATGCCCTCGGTTTGTCTCGACTTGACCAAGGCCAAGGCTTGTCGTTCGCCAATTATGCTCGCGTTAATGTGAAGGGATCATTTCGGAGTCTAATTTGAGTTTTGTTTGTTAGCTATATGATCATTTCGGGCTGGGTTCTTGTCTTGGATATCTCTGGATGCGTCGCCTTGGTTGATGCCTACTAGCAGGGGTATAAATGATTCGGTTCGATTCGGTTCGATTTTTCAAAAACTTAACCGAACTAAATTGAATCGAACCAATAAGGAAATTTATTGAACTTAACGAAAATCCGATCCAAATCGAAATCAAACCACACCAAAATCCCAGTTCGGTTTGATTTTTCGGTTTTTACTTTTGTGTTTGTTTTTTTCCCTACATATATCCATTTAAATATATTTTTATTTTCTTAAAAAAATCTATTTTTAATTTAATTTAATTTATTTCTCTTTCTTTTTCTTGCCTTTTCTTCTTTTTCTTCTTCATTGGCCGGTCGCCCACTGCCACTGTGGTCAGCAACTAACCAATGAAGAAGAAAAAGAAAAAAAGAAAAAAAAAAAAAAAAGGAAAAAAAAAAAAAAAAAAATATGTTTAAAAAATAAAAAAAAGGAAAAAATTTAGATTTTATTGGTTTGGTTTAGTTAACCGAACCGATAAAAACTGAATCGGTAAAAAAATTTTGATTTTTAATGAGAACTGAACCGAAAAAAACCAAATTTTTCGGTTCGGTTTTGGTTTGATTTCGTTTTCGGTTCGATTTTTGATACCCTACCTACTAGGTGTTAGGCATAATGCTGGAAACAGATTTGCTTTGGCGTCATTCAGTTTTCGGCTTCTGTTTTGTTTTGAACTGTGTTTTAGTCATTGAACGTGATTCTGCTGAATTTCTAATTGTTGTTTCGTTGTTAGAGGCGTCTTTCCTTTTGGGGCATTGCGTGCTTATCGGCCAGCGTAGTGTGACGGTTTACGAATGTGTGCTTTTCAGCAAGCGAGATTCTCTTTTGGTGCTTTCTTTGTAAGCCTTAACGTTGAGATAAATTTAAAAGAAAAGAGAGGGGAGAGCTTGAGAGTTTGATATACGGAAATTGATGCTGTGAAGAAGTCAGCGTTCTGGGAATGTGAACTGGGCGTGGAAGACACAGAAGAAGCGGAAGAGGAAAATTAGTTTGTCGAGTGAGCTCGGTTAAATTCATTTCTAATGGAATTGTGTTGGGCTTGATGTGAGTTAGAAGTATCTGGGCTTGGTCTGATTTGCGCCATTTGGACTAGTTTGTTCTTTTGTTTTACGTTATTAAGATGGGGACGGACTGGGCTCAATGTAATGAGCCCAGTTCGTGTGAGGGCTGGGATGTGCTACCTAGGCCAGCGGATTCGGGTCGTGCCGACCCGGATTAGATTTGGAGATCTGACCCAAATCTCATTTCGAAAAAAAAAAAAATTAAAAAATGTCAAGAATTTTTTATTCTTTTCTAAAATCAGAAAAATCTATAAAAAATAGTTTTTTTGAGGTATTTTCGGAGTTGATGACGCGTTTGTCGGAGAGATGCAATCGGACGGAGGTCCTGAAGTTGCCGAGAGACCAACGTGAGCACAAATCTTGTGCTCGATCTCTGCGTTGGGAACGGTCGGAGGTGAGGGGGTCAGGACCCAATTGTGACTAGTGAGGCTCTTGGAGGATGCGACGTGCCAGAGGCAGATGACTGGTGAGGCTTTTGGGGAGGCGGAGGCGGAGGGGGCAGGATGAGCGAAGAAGGAAATATAAGACGTCTCGGTCGTTCTTTGTTTGTTCTCTTGCGATGCGAGGAGAGAGAGAGAGAGAGAGAGAGAGAGAGAGAGAGAGAGAGAGAGAGAGAGAGAGAGAGAAACCCAGAAAATTCAATTGAGGAGAGATAAATTTTTGGAGGGAGCATTATGCATTTATTGACTATCCTTTAATGCTCCCAGCGAGCCGAGCCGAGCCCGCCGAGAGAACCTGCCATTCCTTTTTCTAGCGGGTCCCCCACGGGACACATGTTCGATATATGAGTGGTAGATGCGTACCACGTTAGTGGATGACGTGGTGCGCTCATAACACTTAATATTTTCTCCTGTAAAGGAGAAGGGGTTAAAGACAGAGAGAGATAGGGACGGGATGGTGGGTGATGCTGAGAGGACCTGGCATGAATACAAGTTGGAATAGAGAGAATCCGAATATTTTGATTGCAATGATGCAGAAGGAGAGAGAGAGAGAGAGAGAGAGAGAGAGAGAGAGAGAGAGAGAGAGAGAGAGAGAGAGAGAGAGAGAGAGAGAGAGAGAGAGAGAGAGAGAGAGGTATGATACAATAAACCACGGAGAGATTGACATGTGTCAACCGGATCCACATGCTAGGTTATTCAAAATTTATAAATGACCCTCTCTCTTCCCGTTAAGCTCCGTCCCATGCTTAACAAAGCTCATTCTCTCTATCACCGTTTTCTTCTATTTCCTTTTGCCTTATGAGAACATGGACGATGCTTGTGTTGTGGATTGTAGCGTCACCGACTAGCTATGGACGACCTGCTCACAAGCATGCCGACGCTCATCCATGGCTGCCGTCGGCATCGATCGGTTATGCTATTGATCCCTGGGTATTGTTTTTCTCCCATCCACCATGGATGACGCTCACAGCCAGCCATGGACGACACTCATCCATAGCCGCTTTGGCCATGAAGCTCGACCTCAAACTCGGAGCTTGGGGTAGCCTTGGTTGCTTGAGTTTCAAGCTTGGCCTCAAGCCATCTCACTGCAAACGAAGCTCAACACAGTCTCCACGCTCCTTAACTGTCACACCTTGAACCTCAAGTGCGCGCACATCTCTCGGTGGTCGATAAAATTGCGACGTCCCGGGACGTGTCGCCGACTCCTTCATTTTATTGCACATGTAGAAATGTATAAACAAAACTCTAGACAACACAAATAAGGGATAGAAAAGTAGGAAACAAATTTCACAAAACACTTTTATAAACACACTGGGTTTATATACAAAAGACTACAAAAGATCAGCTCTCATAAAGAAGTTGTCCTACGATCTACTAGTTGGACACATTCATCGATCCTTCGGACTCCACCTCCACAGGCTCCGGGGGCTTCAGTTCCTCCATAACCCCATTAGATGGGTCAACTGCACCCTCGCCTAGAGCGGCGTTGACTGCAATGGTGGGGATATCAAATCCTTGAAGGGACCTACCCTATACCCATTGAGTCCATGGCGAAATTACGCCTTGAATCGATGAGGTACCCTTTGAGGTAGGCCCTCATCGACCCAAATAGTGATCACAACCAGCTCATAGACCAATGACTCTCAGGAACAGGGACGTTTATGCTCTGCTCAGTAATAACCCGAGGCTGACCAAAATGTTCCAAAGGGACTGCCATCTAAGGACCTGAAAAGAATGAGCCCACGATTGGGTGGAACAACATCTCAGCAAGTCCACCTTTTAAACCCCGACTAGAAAGGAAATGCGCTTAAATGCGTCCTAACCACACAACCACACAACCATAGAGACTCATCTCGTCTCAGATCCTCCCTGCATGTTAGTACGATTCATATCACAGACATAAGCAATAACAAAACTCAATCAATTGGAACGCCACGTTTCATATCTCACACACCCATAGAGGTCTCGATTATAAGGCCAAATCGTTATGACACGTCCCATACTGTGTTGCACGATTTTGTCCCCAAATCAGGCGCGATTAAGACACTCAATCATGCATTCCAATTTTATTACGGCCCAACAGGCATGGCCTACTCGAGGTTCAGCAGTCTTCTAACGTAATTAGGCATCGTCTCACCCCATTGAGCACGTCAACGTCTACACGAGACGGCAATCCCGAAGGAGCATCGGTCCATAATTTACTACGACCAGCATCCATTGACTATGGGCATCCCATATAGGGGCAGCGTCCACCCGACTTGTATCGGGGATGGGTTCTCATATCCATTCATGCACCCATCTAATCTTGGCCAAGATATCATGCTTTGCACTCAAATGTCCCAATTAAAATAATGTACTTGGCCTATTTTCTTTGTATTAAAAAAACACGGTAAAATAATCGTGTGTGGGTATATGATCGATTTGAACTAGAAAAATTGATATTCTCCTTTTTAAAATCCCACTGTTTGATATAGTCTTTAAAAATAATTTTCGGTGTCAAAACTCGAGACCCGGTAATTTCTAATTAATTACCAAAATTTTCTAATTTTGAAATAAATACTTAAAATCACAATCACCACTCAATTTGCACAAATTAACATTCAATTGCATAAACTAAGTATACCACTACAATCAGCATGAAATTCTGGTCACCGACTATCCTGGTATAATTTTCAGAAAATATTAAATAATTACATAAATTACAAAAATAATTAAATGATGCAAATTAAATCTAATAAATGCTAACTTAGGCTGGAAATGCTAATCTAACCACCTAAATGGGCCTAGAAAATTAATGCACCTATCTAGATAAATAGTATAATCTAATTAGCCCTTAATCAATATATTCTAATCACCTAACATGTATAATTAAGCAATTAAATCATTAATTTAAACTAACTAACCACCTAATCTCATCTTAAGCTAAGCTAATCAACCCTTAAGCATAATTAACCTCATAAGCAAGGTTTAGTGAGTAAACTCACCGGTTTAGCGGGCTGGTGAGTCCACGCCGACGGCGACGCGAAGGCGAGCGATAAACAAGCGTGCGGCGACACCAAGCGAGGTCCGGACGAGGCCTAAAATGGGCCTAGAAGCCCTTAGCCTTTGCTGAACTTCGGCCTCTGTCCTTGGGCCAAAATAGGCTGGACGTGCGGCTTAGTTGGGCTGAAATGGCCAAGTGGGACGGTGGAGGCTGTAGCGAGCGATGGCGATGGCTCCGGCGGCTGGACGGTCGGCCAGGCGGCTCGGGGACCTGCAAACGGCGGCTCGAGGGCGTCAGGATAGTGGCTCGAACGGACAGGGACTCGTGGGCAGGGATGACGGGGGCGGGGCTTCGGCGGTTGCTCGGGCGGTGCGACGATGCTCGATGGTGATAGGGGGCGGTCGACGGGCAGGGGGGGTCTCTCTGGTTTGCTGGCTAATCTTTGAACTCTCTAATACTTCAACAATAGAGAAAGTGAATCCAAGAAAGAAGAAGAAGACAACTGTTGAAGATGGGGACCCAAAAGCCTCCAAAGTCTTCACAAAAAATCTATTTCACTCATCACTTGTCCCCACCACCTTCAGCCTTCATCCACAACAGCCCGTAGCCCTCCAATCTTCCCCAAGAAGCCATCCAAAGTGTCCAAAAGGTTGCTGCACCCCCTAACTACAAATTTGACCATTTGCCCCTCAATTTCAATTCAATTTCAACTCAAATCAACCCAAATTGATGCCCATAAATTCAACCAAGGTGCCCACATCACATTCCACATTTTTCCTTACCAATTAGTCCAACTTGAATGCCAAAAGTGCAACAAAAAACGGTCTTCTATTTTTTTTTTGGTGACCTATGAACTGCTGTATAGCCGGTAGCCGGCGGTGTAAACCCGAGGTGACCCGTAGGGACCTACCTCCCATCGGCCGCAGGTGAGTCGCACAATGGGGACGAGAAGTTTCAAACATTTTCCTTGCCTGTTGAGGGGCAAGGCGCGAACCATCTTGTCCACCGCGGGGTGGGTACGATCCTCTAATTTTTCCGGTAAAAAAATACCTAAATTTGATTTTTTGCCAAAATCTCGGGTTTGCAATTTTTTTTTTTTGAGGATGAGTCGATGTTCTAAAATGAATTGTGACATGACAGAACCTTTAATTTCTGAAATTAGGTTCAAATTTGCGGTTAATTTCAACCCGACGCAATTTTAGCGTGATCGAACTTATCGGGTAGCTTTTAGGAATTTTTAGTACAATTGACCCATGGTCGATTATTTTCGAGCCACATTGTATATCTTCGACTCATTGGTAACTCTCGGTTATTGTGAAAATCTCGAGATTTCAAATATGGACACGAGATACAGAAATAACAGAAAAATCAGTTGAGTGCCGTTCGATGAGAATTTTGCAATTAGGCGGAATCACTCACACTTTAATCACATACCTCAGACGAATCGACCTATCTCCAATCCTTGATCGATTTTGACAGTGTCGTATTAACTCTTATAGATTAACACGGTCGAGCAGTTGATTTCTGGTCGAATTCTCAAGTTTAGTACGTTAAAATCCTTAACGGTTTTACTAGATAGACTAGTTATCTCGTGAGTAATTAGCTTAGGGAAAAGAAATATATGCGCATTGATGAAAAGCCCAATTCATTCAATTGAAAACAGAATAAGAAAATCAAGATGTCACATCAATCACTTGACCTCCTGCTCACCCCTCATTGTCGCATCTGGCGACGTGCCATCCCTTCTCGACCTGAAGCAGCCATGAGCTGACTTGAGCTTAAGCCATGACAGACGCAAGAGGAAAGAAAAGAGAAGTAGAGAGAGGAGAGAGAGAGAGAAAGTCACGGGCAAGAACAGAGGGGAGGAGAGAGAGGTAATTGAGCATCAGGGTGTCACATCAATCACTTGACCTCAGGGAAAAGAAATATATGCGCGTTGATGAAAAGCCAAATTCATTCAATTGAAAACAAAATAAGAAAATCAGGATGTCACATCAATCACTTGACCTCTTGCTCACCCCTCATTGTCGCATCTGGCGACGTGCCATCCCTTCTCGACCTGAAGCAGCCATGAGCCGACTTGAGCTCAAGCCATGACAGACGTAAGAGGAAAGAAAAGAGAAGTAGAGAGAGGAGAGAGAGAGAAAGTCACGGGCAAGAACAGAGGGGAGGAGAGAGAGGTAACTGAGCATCAACGGAGAAAGTGGGGGCAAAAATATTGATGGTTCAACTGACAGGTAAACCCAGATTTATCATGTGTCGATCCGTCTATGATTTCTTGTATCATCCTAAGTGATGTATTAAATACACATAACATTTTCTTGGCCATCCGAAGCCTGTAACACGAATGAGTGCATACTGCAACCGCACAGTAATTGTCACATCCCAAAACCTACAGGGGTGTAACACGGCCGTCCTTCCACCCGAAGGATGCAACCTCAAACCATATCCAAAGTTGACTTCCAAAGGTCTCCATCGATAGCACTTTTTAACCTACTAGCTGCTAACAAAAGGACTTGAAAAGGTTTGGAATAGAGGGGTGAGCAACCACAAGCTCAATGAGTAGTACATGTCTTCTAAGCAAATCGAGCAACCACTATGCATGTATACAAAGCAATATCAAACTTCATAACTCAAACTCAATATATAAAATACATATTGAATCATATGTGAGTTATTTCTTATCATAAAAGCCTTATACTAATATGAAACTTATTTAAATCACCATCAAAAGTCAAGTATCAATGGTCAAGTCCATTGAATAATCTCCATAAAAAATACATATCAATGGTCTATCCATTGACTTATGTCATATTAAACAAATGTCGATGGTGCATCCATCAACTAATCTTTTGCTCAATATCTAGTCATGGTCACGACACAACGCCTTGTGATAAGGCGACCAAGATTCCCCCCTTGGCAAGGTCTTCACCTACAAAACCAGTGGCTCGGCCCAGAAGGATATCCTAAACCTGGTATGCATACCCCAAAAACCTCTCATTGGGTTCACAGTCATATTGAGTATAAATAACCATCCTCCAATACCAGAAATGCAATCCAGAAATCAATATCTTAAACCAAACAAATAACATTTTGCAGCATAGCCCATTATTCATTTCATATCTATTTCTCAAATCATCACAAACCTTTCCATAAATTAGTCGCAAAGCAATTTCATATATATTTCTGCACAAACCTTGTATAACATGTTTTTCCAAACATTCACAATCAACCAAAGAGTAGCAATTGCTCGATCCGGCTTTTATACAATAAAAATGCTCTTCTTGATTCAATATACATACATATATACTTTAAGACACAATTTTACAAAACCAAAGAAGATATAGTACCACTCACCTCGTTGTTTACGACCAAACGACAAACAATACCTGTATCTTTGAACTCACAGCCCTATCAAATAACCGATAAATAATATTAAAGTCAAAATAAAACTCTATTTCAATTACGAAACGACTAAACTATGCTTTAATTCTCACAAAAGAACTCATACGAGCTAACAAATCGCATAACCAAAGTGATTGTTCAAGCCGTTCGCAACATAGAGTTTAAGCGCAAAACTTGATCGCGCCTTAACTTTCTCCTCCGAACCCCAATCCAAATGTACATATAGTCAATAGAAAGCCTTTCAAATATACTACAAGAATCCTAACTTGACCATCCCAAAATCAAGTCAAAAAAAGACAAAATACGGGCCAAAAGCTGCTGGACACGTACTGTTCATTGCGCGCGGGAAACTTTGAAATTTTGTTTCGGATAAACCATAATCTCAAATTACGATTCATAAAATCCCACAGCTCCACAACACCCTAAAATACCATTCCTACAAAAAATACGCGGCTCAACGATTCCAAAATCAGACTTCGCTGCTTGATTTTCCAAAATTCCGAATTTGAGCCATAAACCCAAAAATTACTTCAATTGGACGAACGAGGGGCCTAATATCTTACCGGGTGTTGCGTTATGGAGTTGAGTCAGCTTGGCGAGGCATCCGAGGCGTGCACGTGCCAAAACCCCTTTCCTTTCTTCCCCTTTCTCTTCTTCTTCTTCTTTTCTTTCTTTTCTTTCTAGTCAAGGGACCTCTCAGCTTCTATTTAGCCAAGCCCTCTCCTCTTTCCTTTTTGCTTTATTGACTTTTCAACTCCTTTTTCTTTCTTTATTCAGTAATCTCTCTCTCTTTCTCTCTCTCTCTCCGGTCTCTGTGAGAGGGTGTTTATAAACGGGTCCAGTTCATTCAACCCCGATGCAGAAGCCTGCTTTTGGACTTTTTGACACTCCTTTTCTTCCTTTTTGAGGGGCTATCTGAGATTGAGTGTTTGTATAATTCAAAGAAAACCCATTTGTGCTTTTGGCTTGTTTTCTTGTGGGCAGGAGGAACGACAAGTCATCCTTAATGGCAAAGAGTCATCCTTAGATTCCATGAAGGAAGCACCCATATAATGTTGATCAGTAAAATACAAACGACTTTTTGGTGGGAAGTGCTGGTACAGGCTGACTATCGGGAATTATCTGCGGAAACTTAATGGGATCTTTACACATGTTGGCGTTCTGCTTGTGATTAGGCCTCAGGAGGACAATCATCCTCAACTTCAGTCTCTGCTCTTTGGTCTTGGAGATATAGCTGCTCCGCAAGCTTATTGGGGGTTTGTCACGGTGAATCTTAATTTCGTAGTTTTGACTATACCTGCTTACTTAAAATATGTCTGTTTGACTCAATAATGTATTCTTCACTTCTTGGCACTTATGACTGCTCCAAATTCTGGCGAAGAGCGAGCTCAAGCCTCACCGAGGCCATCTTGGCACTTATGACTGCTCCAAATTCTGGCGAAGAGCGAGCTCAAGCCTCACCGAGGCCATGAACTAGCCCGATCTAGTGAGACTTGAAGTCTGTTGGCCTCAGATGAGGTCACAGCCCTGTGGTGGCAAGGCTTGAGCCTCGCCAGCTCACCACTAGAGGCCACAAGCTCACCTGATCTGGCAAAGCTTGCCTCTGCGAGCTTGCTTGATGGCGAGGCTTGACGCTTGTCGGCCATGGTAAGGAAGGAAAAAAAAAAGAAAAATTAAAATAAATTCGTTTTTTAAATAAAAAAATTAAAATTCGAATTTTGTAAAATATATCTTTTAAAAACAATCGTTTCAAGAAAACATTTTCTTTATTTTTCAGATTTGTTTAGAAAATAAGTCAATAGAAAATATTTTCCTAATCAATGAAAAGAATTTTCCTTCTAAAGCTTAAATTCATGGAAGCAATTTCTCCTTTGTTGACTCAACTATTGAGCACGAAGGAAGTCGTACACTGTACCATATTCTCCCGACGAAGACCTCCTGTGGGTGGAGTCAACATACTTGAGCACGAAGGAAGTCGTATACTGTACCATATTCTCCAGACGAAGACCTCCTGTGGGTGGAGTCAACATATTGACGCGTCAAAAGTACGCGAGGATGGCCTAGGTCATTCCCCTCTGTCCGTGTGTCTGTCTCTCTCTAAAAGGCGTCGGGTCCAGCGATTCCAGCGCCGTAGTCTAGAGTTCCGGTGAGGATGGCATTACTCTCAGCTCTCGCGACAGAGATCGTGATCCCAGTTTGCGCCGTCGTCGGGATCGCGTACTCCTACTCCCTGATGCAGTGGTTCCTCGAGTCGCGCAATAGCGACAAACTCGACCATGAAGAGCAGGGCTTAACCAGCCATAAGGCCTTTTATGATCAGACAAAGAGGGACGCCTCTAAAGGTGACTTTGTAAAGATCCTATAGTCCCACATCTTTGCTTTATAAAATTGTTCATTAAGAGATTTTTTTCGGGTCAATCTCGCATCTGCCTGAGCATTAGTGACAGATTCGAGTCTTGTAATCTGATGATAGCTCAGCGAAATCATTAGCTTCTGCTGCTTGTGGTGCGACTCATTTTTAGGGTTTGTAACATCTGCTACGGCTTTGAGCGATGCATCTGATTACAGTAGCATAATATCAACTCATGCGGTTCTCTTCTCACGCGAAGATGGTTCTTGGGTGGAGTGTCGACTGGGGGATAGCTCGTCCTTTTGGCCTTGACAGCATTTTCCTTTTATAATTTACAGTTTCCTTCATATAGTTGAATAGCATTACATAATCTGTCCTTAAGGAAAACATTTTTGGAAGTAAAGTCCAAACACCACAAAATTACTCCCCTCTCGTTTTCATGCTCTCCACCAAACAAGGGAAAATCAATCACTTTCCTCTCACGTAAAATTTTCCATTAAACCAACGCATTCTAATTCTAATTAGCCCAATCTTTCAAATCCTCCTTATGAGTACATAGGATTTTTCGATTCCTTTTCAAATATCTATATGATAGATTAAGATCCTATTTGTTTTGCGAATGTTTTTTTATCCAAAAATATTTATCTGATTTTCTGGCGTTTGGGTCACTTAGGAAATTAATAAATAGACGAAAAATCCACGCTTGAATTTAGGAATACGATTTTCACTTTTAAAATTTAGAAATCATTTTTTGAAATACGACTAGACGTTGATGTTTGAACTAGAGATCTCGGTCTTTGGGCATAGGGACCCAAATTCCTGTACGTGAGTTCTTAACAACCTTGGTCCCTTGAGGCTAAGCCCAAGACCTTGATGCTATATCTAGGACTTTGCTGGTTGTGCCCAAGTCCTCAAGACTTTGATTGTGAAGCTCGGCCAAGTGGCTAGGTTGAGGACCTCACTAGCTAAGTGCAAGTACCCCAGGCTAGGCCCGAGGCCTAAACACTCGAGGTTGGATTCCATAAGAGAAACAAAATATTGTTTTATGATTTATAGGAGCATCTATTTATGAAAATTTTATTTAATAAAATTTTATTTGGGATAATTGTATTAAAAGTACTAAAACTTATCACGAAAGTATAATTGAGTTCTAAAACTTGTCATAAAAGTGTAATTGAATTCTAAAACTTTTAAAAAGTGCAATTAAGTCTTAAAACTTATCACAACTGTGCAACCCAATCCTAAAATTTTTGAAAAATTCAAATGGCTGAAGGATTTTATTATTTCAATTTGAAAAGTTTTAGGATTTGATTACTCTTATAAAAGTTTTAGGATTCAATTGCACTTTCTTGATAAGTTTTAGGATTTAGTTATATTTTTTGAAAGTTTTAAGACTCGATTGTACTTTTGTAATAAATTTTAGGACTTCCAATACACTTCTCCCAATTGATAATATAGCATGTGCAACTCTTATATCACACAAATAGTGCATATCTTTTCAGAAAAATAAAAGCAAGTTTTTTTAACTAAAAGAAGGAAAATAATTTCCAATTTACATTCAAATTCCAACCCATTACTTAGAAATATTGTCATTTTTTAGAAAATTGTATTCAAACACAGTTTTTAGAAATGTCAAATTATTTGTGAAACAAATGGGACCTAGGTTAATTTCTTTCTTCCATTTTATTTTTTATTTTTTTGGTTGTTATACGAAGCTTGGTATATGCAACTATTGACACAACGTAAAGTTAATTAAAAGTAGGATAGTAATTTTTTTCTATGTAATTGGCTTTAGTAGAAGCATATTGTATTAAAAAGGTGAAATGCTGAGGATGTACAACCTTCAAGTTTTAATGTTTTTCTTCACTTCGTCAGTGAATGTTTTAAAAGGATTTATCATCACACGTTGTGATTTGGCGTAGAACATTTCTCATTTTCGTAAGAATCTCATTCTTGATTTGTCATACTCGTGACAAAACACTTACTCTATAATATTAGTTAAGAGTACAGAGGTAACGAACCTATTTCTCTAAAGTTATTTTTTGTGTTAAATTCTTGCTTCTCCTAATTGAAGTCCTTATATGTGATAATGTTTCATGCTTATTACTCATCACTCTGATTTAAATAATCTTTCGAACTAGAGCATTATCAGTTCTATAGTAGTTCACCCTTCTCTTCTAGTTCTAACATACAGGTTCAGTTCTAACTTTGGTTTTGACGTTTTCCATATTCTCGGTTTAATCTTTTGTTCTAACCTACTGTTTATTGTAGGTAATAATATGTCTAGTTTCTTCGTTGTTTGTGATGCTTTAATTTTAAAGTAATGTTCAGATGTGTTTACAACAATATTCTGGGTCTGGGACGTCGTAGTTAATTTTCAGTTCTTTGTATTTCATTAAGTACTTTGCAGTTTTGGGTACGTTCTTGCATCCCATTTCCCAGCTTGTCGTTTACATTATGTTCTTGTCACTCTTCCGCCAGTGGGTTTTGGTACTTACGCCGTCCAGCTTGCCAAATGTGAATTGTAATAGACACCATATCATCTTTTAAGTTACTCGGCTTTCTTATTTCTTGGCACTAGGTTGAACAAAACTAGGCAACGGAACGAAGTAACTGGATTATACCTTCTTTCGTCACACATAAGTAGAACGTCAGAATCAGATTTTTGCTTTATTGGCTTGATAGAGACTCAGAGAGGCTAAGTTATCGTCTGTGATTGAACAGGTTTGAAAGCTTTTCTGTTCACGGAGTGCCGGTATGGTGGCGTTTTCATGGTTGCTTTTGCGATTCTAATCTTCCTTTGCCTTGGCTCTGTTGAGAGCTTCAGCACCCAAAGCCAGCCTTGCAGGCTTGATCCTTCAAACATGTGCAAGCCTGCACTTGCCACAGCCGTTTTCAGTGCTGTTTCATTCCTACTTGGTGCTTTCATATCAGTCCTCTCTGGTTTCCTTGGCATGCAGATTGCTCTCTATGTTAATGCCAGGACTGCCTTGGAAGAGAAGAAGGGCGTTGGAAAAGCTTTCTTTTCTGCGTTCAGGTCTGGTGCAGTGATGGGATTTCTTCTTGCTGCTAACGGTCTTCTCATGCTCTATATTGCAATCAATCTGTTCAATCTGTACTATGGCAATGATTGGGAAGGCCTTTATGAGGCGATCGCCGGTTATGGTCTTGGTGGATCTTCCATGGCTCTCTTTGGAAGAGCGGCTGGTGGAATTTATGCCAAGGCTGCTGATGTTTGCGGTCATCTGATTAAAGAGACTTCGCAAGGTTACCCAGCAGATGATCGACAATACACAGCTGTATGGACTCTCTTACCGTAGCTCTATCTCCTAAGTTTGTCACTCACTTTCAGTCATAAATGAGGTTGACCTTAATCATTCAGGTGATTTCTTATTATGTTGGTGATATTGTCGGGGATATTGCTGGTACGGGGACTGATCTTTTTGGCTCTTATGCCGAATCATCCTGCGCTGCCCTTGTTGTTGCTTCCATCTCTTCTTTCGGAGACAGTCACAACTTCACTGCTATGTGTTATCCCCTGCTTATCAGCTCTATGGGTATTCTCGTTTGTTTGATGACAACTCTCTTTATGGCCGACTTCTCAAAAATCAAGGAAGTGAAGGAAATCAAGCCTGCATTGAGGAAGCAACTTATTATTTCCACAATTCTAATGACTTTTGGAATTGTTATTGTTAGCTGGATTGCTCTGCCCTCATCATTTACAGTTTACAACTTTGGGTCGCAGAAAGTTGTGAAGAACTGGTAAACTCTTTGGTGATACTTGTCTTTTTCTGATCCTAAATGCTGCTTTCTTCTAATGTTGGTCATGTGACATGCTTTAATGTCAGCGGACTTTACTGGACTGGGTCAAAACGTTGAGCAAATGTAGTCGCTAATTATTGATATGATCTTGCAGGCAGCTGTGCTTCTGTGTTGGTGTTGGTCTTTGGGCTGGGCCAATTATTGGGTTTGTCACTAAATTACGCAGCAACGATGAGATCAGGTGTTAAAACGGCTAAAGTAAATGAATGATATGAATCTTGACGACTGTTGATGGTTATGTGCTGACCACTTGATGATCCTTTTTTTTTTCTGCAGCCTTCTCCAGGATTTTGCCGCTGACAATGTTGGTTTTGGCCTTGCCTTTGTCAATATCCCAACTTTTGCTGCCATTAGCATTTTGTTGAGTTATAGCATTGCTTCCGTGTACGGAATTGCTGTGGCTGCCGTTGGGATGCAAAGTACCTTTGCCACCCGATTGGCCATAGATGCTTACAGTCCCATCAGCCACAATGCTAAACGAATTGCTAGGGCGGTTGACTGGAGAGCCCATGACGATTTACTGTCGTCAAGCAATACTCCAGCTGCCATTGGAAAGGTAAAGGCAATCCTTGCACGTGAATATAGTATCGACACTGTACCGTCGTCCTTTTAGTGGCTTATTTTAATAAAATCCGTAACTAAATATGACGTTAGTTATGCAATTCTTTAAATTCTTGCTTGTGTGGCATGATGTTTGGCTATAATCACCTTTCTTCCCCTTAGGTGCTGCCTTTCATCTATCTTTCCTAATATTAGCCTAGGAAACTGACACTCTCTAAAACATTTGTATTACGTTGGATACTTTGACACTTTTTGACATTTGGTCAATAGGTGTCGAAAAATCTGAGATTTAGTTAAGTCTCCTAACATTCTCTCACAGTTGACATACAAGTTTGGAATTTTGACATGCACGGGATCAACTTTAAAATTTTTCAATAAATAAATGATCAAAATGTAAATATGTAAAAATATAATAAATAATAAAAATAATAAAGGGGGAAATAAGAAAACCTAGTTGTCTTCTCTCTTATGACTCTCATTTCCTATGATATACAATTCACCCCCAAATTTGTTTTTTCTCTTTTTTTCCGATATGCTTTGGCACGCAAGTCCATAATGTGGATTGCTTATATTTTTTTTTTCCAAATTTTATAGATTATTGGAATGGAGTTTTTTTTTTGGGTCAGTATTTGGAATGGAGTTGAATTTGTCAAATTTAAATAATGAATGATATTAACAAATAGTAGATTAATGTTTTTAGTGCAGATTCATTGTGGGTTTTTTTAATTATTTATTTATTTGTAAATTCGAATCAAATTAATTTGATTTATATATAAATATATAATAATATATAATGTGTCTCAACGTGTCGGAATTTTTATTTTTTATTTTATAAAAACGATGTGTCAACGTTTCATCTCGAGTCGTATGTCGTATGTCAATGTTACTTACATAGCTTTATTGGCAAATTCTACTTTCCCGTTGTTTAAATCTAATATGGATGGATATTTTTTCGTTACTTATCTGGCATGTAGGGATTCGCCATTGAATCAGCTTCCCTGGTGTCTATCGCTCTGTTTGGTGCATTTGCGAGTCGTGCATCAATTTCTCTTGTTGATGTCCTGACGCCAAAAGTTTTCATGGGTTTGATCGTGGGCCCCATGCTTCCTAAATGGTTCTCTGCTATGACCATGAAAAGAGTGGGACCTGCAGCTTTGGAGATGGCTAACGTGTTTTTTCGGCGGTCTGTGCTAACAATTGAGAAACATAAATGGTTCAAAATTTCCACTGATGCACCTTTCAGGGGGATGATTCGACCTGGTGCCCTTGCCATGCTTACACCACTTATCGTCGGGACCTTCTTTGGAGTAGAGATGCTATCTGGTGTTTTGGCTGGCTCTATTGGTTATGTTGTTCGGGTAATCTTTACCAAAGTAATCCATGTCAATCTATTTTGGTGGTTTATGTTGCTCAAGGTGCATCTCTCAAAGGAATGCTGGTTAAACGGGGTTGAGATATTGTAGTTTCTTCATTGTTGAACAAAATTTGTGTAGGTTGATGAAGTGATGGTTAATGCTCTTATCATCATATCTATGCAGAGAAAAATATTAAAAAAGACAAAACTTTTTGTATTTGTGCCAATTTAGTTCAAAATATTTTCTTTTTTGGTCAGAATCCAAAACCTCTTCACTTGATGCCAATTTAGTCATTTTCGGTTAATTTTGGTTGGATTTTACTAATTGGGCATCGGTTGGCTAAAGTGGCATGATCGGCGTTTACATAGTCAACTTTTAATAATATTTTAATATTTTTGAATTTTTTATTTTTATATTTTTTTTCCCTTCTCCTCCTCCTTCCTCCAGTCGGTCGCCGGACCTCGGCGACCAGTTAGAGGCGATGGCCAATGAGGCTCGAGCCCTTGCAAGTGGTTGTGAGGGCGGCCTCACGTTGAGTAGCAAGGGAGCCTTGCTAGTGGCTGGTGAGGCTCGCTAGAGGTTGGCGAGGTCGAGTCGGCGAGGTCTGGCAATTGATTGGAGGAAGGGGTAGAAGGAAAAAAAGAAAAAGAATAAAAATTTATAAAAATATTAAAATATTATTAAAAGTTGTCCGCATCAATGCCGATTGTGCAACGTCGACCGACCGGTGCTTAGTCAGCAAAATTCGGCCAAAATTAGTTGGAAATGACTAATCTGGCAGCAAGTGAAAATGTTTATGACTAAATTGACACCAAGCAAAAGTTTTGGATTAAATTGGCATAAATACAAAATATTTATGACTTTTTTAACGCTTTTATCTATCTATGCATAACTAATCTCCTTATGCATTTTTTTGTTGGCCTTGGTTTCAATAGATTGCAATTTCGGCATCCGACACTGGTGGAGCATGGGAGAAAGCGAAGAAGTATATTAGGGTATGCAGCTGTTCCCAATTGCTCGAAAGCTATTTTTTGTTGATGATACTCGTCGATGGTGGTTCAGTGACCTGCTAAGAAAACTAGTCTGACTTAACATATTGTTTACCTTAATATCCTGAATTTACTTCCAGGCTGGTGCTTCCGAGTACGCAAAGACCCATTACCCTAAAGAATCGATGATTCGCGAGGCAGTTGATAAGGGAGATACCATTGGCGATCCATTGAAGGACACTTCAGGCCCGCCACTCAACATCCTCATCCAGCTAATGGCAGTCGAGTCGCTTGTGTTTGCTCCCTTCTTTACTACTCACGGTGGTCTGCTCTTCAAGATTTTCTAAGGGAGGGAACGGGCGACTTCCCCCTTGTAGCAACAGCAGCAGCATCGTCATCGACTCAATTTGCTCTTAAACATCTATTTCCATGTTGTTTGCACGATCTAATAAATCTCTCTAGCTCCTCCATTGCCTCGGACAATTTGAGAGGGATCTTTTGAAGTAAGTTTTTGGATTATGCAAATTACTCGTTTTAAATTTGAAAAAAACAATATCGAGAAAAAGAATGAGAGGGGTTGTCTTGGCCATTCGAAGTAGGAATGCGACCTCACGATGATTAGTCGAAAGCTGCGTAAACACTCGGGTGCTATATGGTGCTCCATCTTCGCTAACACACTCAACGTAAAAGATGAAAAAGCGTTCAACAAGGACCGCGAATCAATCCAAAGTACACAAACCTTATTTCAAATGTGGAGCAGTGTGCTAATAATGGAGAGACGATACGCGAGCCGAAAAGCCAGGACCATAAAGAAGAGCATCGTCCATGGAGGAAGGACTGAAGCCGATGCTGATGATCTGGTCCACGGAGCACGCATATCAAATTTTTGGGTTGGGCATACCAAGGATATTGATTAAGGGTGTCAAAAAATACCCAACCCGAACCGATCTGCGAACATATTAAATATAAATAGAAAAGGAAACCTTGAAACTCTAAAGAGTTACCTCCCTCCTCTTCACCTCGACCTCCTCCCTCGCCCTTTCTGCCACGATCCCCTCATCTTCACCAGCAGTTCCGCCTCCTCCAGATCAACGTGAACATCCAATAGAAGTTTCAAGCATCGTCTAGGCCCTCTCTCTCTCTCTCTCTCTCTTGTTAAGAACTATATGATGAACACACACTCTGTTGCCGATTCAATCATTGTGGCTTCAACAAAGAAAAGAAACGAAGATGCTACTGAGAACAGAGGAAGTAAAGTGAGCAAGTCTGATGCTACTGATTCGACCAGGAAGGAAATGAATGAAGTCAATAGCAAAACTTTCAGCTTCACGTATCCTCTGCGGAATCGTTATTCTGTTTTAAGCACGTAACGATTTACTTTCTTTTTCTGTTTCTTCTGTTAGTTAGTTTTCTTAGTTAGTTGAACTGTGAAACCGCATCTTGGCGGTTCTTTAGATAAACAGCTTGTAATATAAATAAGAGAGAAGAGCAAGCAAGTAACAAAGCTCTCAGATGAATGTTCTTCCTTGAATACAGAGAAAACGAATCCAAAATCCTTCATCCATTCTTATATCTTTCTCTCTTTCTATTCGTAAGTCTTCACATGGTATTAGAGCCCCTCTGAGAGCACAAAAATGGCAGCAAGAACATAGAAATACCCCTTTCCAATCCATATTAACATCTCCAACTTCATCACAATCAACCTAGCTGAAGACAACTTTCTTCTCTAGCAAGCACAGTTCTACAGATTCTTGCAAAGCCAAGAGCTATTCAGATTCATCAGTGGTGAAAAACCACCACCTACTCAATCATTACACGTTGAAGTTACAAGCCTGCTAGAAATGAGATCGAGCATTATCCGTTTATCTCAATGAATAAAAATCAATCTGTGATAAGCTAAATGCAATTGGGAAACCAATAGATGAGATAACGAAGTTGTTTGGTGTTCTAGAGGGATTACGATTTGAATATGAGAACTTTAGAAATACCATATATTGCTTGAAACCTCAACCAGAGTATGATGAAGTAATATCACAGTTAAAGAGGTTCGAAGCAAGATTACAAAACTACTCCTCAAGTTAGTACAATCCTAATCTAGCCTACTATGGACAAAGAAAATTTGAAGTCCAACAAAAGGAGGAGTTTGACAGAGAACTTGTTCAGCAAAACTTTGGTTTTGGAGGTTCAAGAGGTAGTAACCGCAGAGGACGCAGTTATGGTAGATGACGTCCTTTTAACAATATAAATCTTAGCTATGGATATCTTGTAAGAAATTTGAGTTATAGGCCAAATAACTTGAATCATGAACAGGAGGGTCAGGGCTTTAAGTAGTTCAATAACTTCTCTGGTTTTGGTTCTGATCAAGGATTTCGACCATATGTTGGTTCTTCATAAAGGTATCAAGATACCAAATCATATCCCTCCTCAAACTTAACATTTAACAAACATTTGCAAGATGAGAAAACAACAGATACTATCCAATTGGAGTGTCAAATCTGTAAACGTCCAAGACATGATGCACTTCATTGCTGGTATTGATTTGACAATCCATATCAAGTTGAGGAAATTCCAACAACTTTAGCAGCAATGCACCTTGAAGATTCTAAAGGCAATGAGTGGTATCCAGACACTGGTGCGACTGCCCACATCATTGCAGCCTCGAGTATTCTTCATAACTCCTCTAGATACAATGGGATTGATATAGTTAGGATTGGGATTGGTGATGTTTTGTTACATACTGAAATTGATTCATTACCTCTAAATGATGTGCTGATTGTTCCTGAAATCAAGAAAAAATCTTCTGTCAGTATCAAAACTAATAGATGATTATCCCTGTTAATTTGCTTTTGATAAAAATGGGGTCTATATAAATGACTATCACACCAACACAACCATTATACTCGGAAGGAAAGTTAAAGGACTTTATTGAGTGGATCCACAAACCACAGAGGCCTACTTTACTCAGAGAGACAAAGTTGTAGGAGAAGATGTGTGGCACCAGCGATTAGCTCACACCAACTTGAAAACCTTGAAGTATCTGCAGAATCAACAGTTGATTCACTGCAATACAAGAATACAAACTTTGTGTAGAAGCTACCAAGTTGCTGCTTTACCATTTTCTTTATGAGATTCTGCATCTTCTATTCCTTTAGAAAATATTCACTGTGATATCTAGGGTCTTTCACCAGTCAATTCCTTTCAAAATTTCAAATACTATGTCATCTTCGTAGACAACTTTTCCCATCATAGTTGGATTTATCCAATGAAACTGAAGTCAGACTTCTATGACATTTTTGTCATGTTTCAGAAACAAGTAGAGAATCAATTTGATTGTAGAATCAAAATCTTTTAATGTGATGGCGGAGGAGAATTCATTAGCAACAAATTTCAGACTCATTTACAGAATTGTGGCATTGCACAATGTGTTTCTTGTCCCTACACACCATAACAGAATGGGATTCCTGAAAGGAAACATTGCCATGTTGTTGAACTGGGCCTAGCTATGCTTTATCATGCTAGAATTTCATTGAAATATTGAGTTGATGCATTCACGACATCTAATTACATTGTCAATATACTTCCCACACCAAAGTTACAAATGCAATCACCTTACAGCAAAATTTATCGACAAGAACCAAGCTATGAACATCTAGGAGTCTTTGGATGAGCATGTTACCCCTGTCTTAGACTATATGCACACAACACAAATTTGATCCGCGATCACTCACATGTGTATTTCTGGGATATAGTGAATGCCATAAGGGATATCGATGTCTTGTTCCCGCTAATGGTCGTATATACATTAGACGACATGTGATGTTCGACGAAAGTTTCTTTCCTTTCACCAAGAGTATAATCAGTATACTACTTTGTATTGATTATGGGCAGAAGAAGTTAACCTCCTGGATTCTACAAGTGTAGATCAAGTGAAATCTTACTCAAATGCACATACAAGACACTTACAAGATAATGCATTGTGCAAGCAGAGAACCTCAATACTCTTCATCCTATTACAGTGCCATCAAATTCATCTCACTTACAACTGCAATTTGCAAAACAAGAAGTTCCTACTTACACAATTGAGACACCAGATGAGATCATTATCGACCAAGCTCATCAAAATCCTCAACCTACTTCACAAGGTACACTTTCTACTCACTCTATGCAAACTCGATTAAAATCTGGAATTGTAAAGCCAAATCCCACATATGCATGTCTAGCTGAATATAAAGTTCCTCCTGAACCACGATCAGTAAAATCAACCTTAGCAGATGAAGGATGGTATACAGCAATGAAGGATAAGATGGATGCTCTGTATAAAAATCAGACATGGATATTAGTTCCTCAAACTAACCAAATGAATGTCATAGGGTGTAAGTGGGTGTTTAAAACGAAGCTAGCATCTAATGGAAGTCTTGATAGATTGAAGGCTTGGTTAGTGGCTAAGGGGTTTCACCAAGAGGAAGGAGTTGATTTTACAGAAACATTTAGTCCTGTTGTCAAACATGCCACCATTTGTATAGTACTCTCTGTGGCAATGATGAAAAAATGGCCAATACATCAACTTGATGTTAAAAATGCTTTCCTACATGGAACGTTGAATGAAACAGTCTATATGGAGTAGCCAGCTGGTTTTACACATCCTCAGAAGTCTCAATATGTGTGTCTTCTTAAGAAGTCCTTATATGGTCTTCGTCAAGCACCACGTGCTTGGTTTGACAAGTTCAGCAATTTCCTTCTTGAAGCCGGTTTCTTCTGTAGCACGACTGATCCTTCACTCTTTGTACTTCATGATGGACCAGAAACAGTCCTTTTGTTACTCTATGTCGATGACATTGTGCTGACTAGCAGCTCAGATCAGTTACTAGCTAAATTGATTAAATCTTTAAGTCTTCACTTTCACATGAAAGATCTCGGACGTCTTTATTATTTTCTCAGTAGTGAAGCCAAACGCACCACTAATGATATGTTCCTATGTCAAACCAAGTATGCTATTGATCTTCTTACCAGAGCCAACATGACAGAATGTAAACCTATCTCAACTCCTCTGTCACTGAGACCAGTCATCATGAATAACGATGAAATCCTACTCACCAATCCACTTGAATACAAGAGTCTAGTTGGTGGACTCTAATATCTAACCATAACTCGTCTTGATCTTACTTATGCAACAAACTTGTTATGTCAGAAAATGTAGCAACCAACAGTTGGAGATTTTCATAAGTTGAAAAGGGTTCTTCGCTATGTTAAAGGAATTGTTCATATTGGTGTATTTCTTCACTCTCATAGTTCCATGACTTTATATGGATTCTTTGATGCTGATTGGGCTAGTTGTGTTGAAACTAGATGCTCAACTACTGGCTTCTACACCTATCTTGGTTCTAATCTCATTTCATGGGCAGCTAAGAAGCAACCTACTGTCTCTCATTCTTCCATAGAAGCAGAATATCGAGCACTTGCCTCTACTATTGCTGATCTTACATGGATCAGCTTTGTTATGTGTGACATTGGTCTATGTCTCTCCTCACCAACACTTTTATTTTGTGATAATCAGTTTGCTATTTCACTTACTACCAATCCTATCCTACATGCTCGCACCAAACACATTGAATTTGATTTCCATTTCGTTCGGGAGAAAGTGTCCTCAGGTTCTCTCAGTGTGCGTTATGTTCCCAGCACTCAACAGCTTGCTGATATTTTTACTAAAGCCCTGTCACGACTGGCACACTTTACTATTAGAACCAAATTTGGTATGGGCTCTCGAACTCTTCTTAATTTGTGGGAGAAGTATACTATCAGTGCCATAAGTTGTGTATGAAGCTCACTTTGGTGCTAGAAGTTTCCGTCAGATTACTTAAGTGTCAAAAATTATGAAAAACGATCACTTTGGTGCCACCGTCGATTTGATTGGTCGGAAATCCGACGTGGCAGTTTTTTATTAATTTTTGACGTCGACGTGGATTGCCGGATGATACAATCAACATACAAAGAAGAAAACGACGCCATTTATAGTTTTCCCCCAAATAAGAAACCCTAAATCCCCAATTCGATCATTTCGAGCGTATATTTCGATTTTCTCCCAAAGTTATCAACTTGCTCTTGCAAATAGAGAACATAAGCTTCAGCAGCGGCTCACATTCCTATAAAAAAATGAATTAGATGGTGAGTGTTACTGTTATTATGGGTTACCGAGTCTGAGAAGAACATCTTGGACTCAGTTGAATCCCGGGAGAAGATTCCATGGGTGCAGCAGATATAAAGAAGGCTCGAAGTGCTAATATTTCAAATGGGTTGATAGGAAATTCTCTGATCGAGCGATAGAGGTGATATTGGAGTTACTTGAAGGCCGAAATCAATCTCCACCTATGTTAATAGATGAGTTGGAGGATGTCGAATCAATGTAAGCTCAAATGAAGGGTTTAACATCTTTGGTGGACCATTTGAAGAGGGAGGTTTCAAGGCTGAAAATTGAAAGAAACTTTTATCGAGCATTGATTGTGTTCTTATTCTCTTGGGTAGTTTATTCAAATGTGAAATGAGTAATGAGAAGAAGTTTTTATGGCTACCATAGTCGAAGACGTGGAATTTGCACTTGTATTGGATTATTTATAAGTAATGTGTTTTTGGTTTGCTGCAATTTTTGTATGGAGCATAAGGTTTTGTTATTGTAATCTATGGTAGAAATACAAGGTTGGACTTGGAATGCATTAATTGTGAGTACTTAAAAGTTTTGTTGTTTAGTTGTGTATTGTTAATGTTTGTTTTGGTTAGTTTTTGCTTCAAATATAATGGTTTGCTGCATTTTTTATTTGGTAATAGTTTGCTGCATTTTTTTTTATTTGGTAATGGTTTGCTGCATTTTTTTTTATTTGGTAATGGTTTGCTGCATTTTTTATTTGGTAATGATTTGCTGCATTTTTTATTTGGTAATGGTTTGCTGCATTTTTTTATTTCGTAATGATTTGCTGCATTTTTTATTTGGTAATGGTTTGCTGCATTTTTTATTTCGTAATGGTTTGCTAGTTTGCTAGTTTGCTGATTTGCTGGTTTGCTGTTTTGCTGCAACTGCAAATTATGGTGAAATCAAGGGATGTTGACAAATTCACAATTGACCATTTCAGTGTCATAAGTTGTAAATAGTGATCGCTTAAGTGCTAAGTTTTTTTTATAAAAGTGATCATTTAAGTGCTAGTCGCAATTACAAAGTGATCACTTGTGTTGCACAAGTTTTTTAAAAAAGAATATGTTAAGTGCCAAATGTCACTTGACTTGCACCTTGTTCTTGCACCAGTTAGGTTGCTGGTGCATCTTCTTACACCAGCCCATACAAGTGTTGATGTAACAAGATGTACCAGCACCCAAAATGTTCTTGCAGCATCATATATAACTAGAACCCCACAAATTCATTATAATCCACAACTTCAACCAGCAACAACAACATTGCAGTAACAGCAAAAATAAACTATACAGCATAACTAACTTGCTAGCATTCTAGCTGAAACCAACACAAGAGAAAATAGTCATTACAGTATTTGCCATTAACATTGATTGATTGTTTACAAAAGAAAAGAAAAACATGTCTAACTTCACTCTCAAATCATCGAGAGTTCAACACCCTCTTAAAAAAAACAATGGTAATATGCAGGCAGCAACTACCATCAATGATATAATATCCAACACCCTCCTAAAAAAAGAAAACATGAAAAGAGACCATTCCAGCACCACATAAAAAGAGACCATGTCCAACACCCTCATATCAGTCAATATTGACAATATCTCGATCTCATTTTCCTCTTGGAGCTTTGAATTGATTCATAATCTGAGCACTCTTTTGAACTGGATGTGCATGTTCTTTAACTGGGCTTTTTATCACCTCATTTTCCTTTTCCTTGTTTTTGACAACGGCTATTTTTGTTCTAGCACATATCATGTGTTGGTCCATATCATCACTACTGCTCCCAATTGTTGGTTGAGATGGAACTGATGCTGGATTCTTTTTGGATGGCTGTTTCGCAGCTATACCCGTTGTCTTCTTCTTCTTTGGAGCACTATTTTTTGGTTGCGCTCTTGATTCTTGAGTTAGCCCACCTAGAGAAAGAAGTACCTCTGAAGTTCTCCCTTCTCCTAGGCTACAAGAACATAGTGATATTGTCAACCAAATGAATTGAAGTACAACAAATTAAATGCATGAGGCCTACAAATCTTACATTCAAAATAGTCATTCCAGTATGTTCATCTGTGTAAATCCCATAACCATATTGCCTTAATCTTTTTCCAAGAGCCCCTCTTGTTCGTTGTGGTATATCATTTTCAGCAGCAACAAATGGGCGAGCAATCTCTGCAACTTGTGCAGTTGCTCGTCTTCTCACCTGAGAAACACATAACAAATGTAAATTTCAGCCCATAAAAGACAAACACATCGATGTACAACTTACATAATATTTTTTCTTGTTTGCTCAACAGTGGACTCAGTTGTTGTTGTTGCTGTCCTGCCCATTCTAGTCCCTGTCCCTGCACTTGAGCCTACAACAGGGCCTTTTTCTAGTCTTTTAGTAGGCCTTACAACAATGTACTGTATTAGGATTATGACCAACTACAACGAATAATTAGACATCTACTCATTTTCATGGTGGAAACAAATGGAGAAAACTTCTCAAATTATAAGTACATGATAGAGGAAAAGCACAAGAGAAGCCAGTACACATGGTTAACTATTAAACTCTATCGAATAAGAACTATAAAGTTACTGAGGCAAAGAGGATACTTACCTTACAACATGGTTTTCTGTTTGCCCTTCAGTAGGCATTACAGCAGGGCCTTCTATCCTCCCTTCACTAGGCCCAACAAGAAGCTCTTCAGTAGGTCCTGTCCTTGGCACTGAATCATCCATTACATTTTGCCGTTGATGCTGCTTTTTCAGCTCACAACATTTCTTATTGTGCCATTCCTTGTGGCAATAAGAGCATTTCATCTTTGACCTAGTCCTACTCATCCTCTAACTTGATGCATTTTCCTGCTGCATTTTTCGTCTCTTTTTTGGCCTTCCTATTTGTATCTTCAGCGGTAAAGGTAGAGAGGGCTTTCATAATTTGTTGGCTCCCAAAATTTGCTGCTTCTGATAGGCTGTATCATGAATGATATGAAGTAAGGTATGCGCTTTTTTTTGTACCAATCATGTAGGTAATCATCTGGGTTTTCTTACTTTATCTGAATAGCACAAATGGCATGGGCACATGGAATTCCATTCAGTTACTAAATTCGGCATGAATACTTTCTTTTATCCAGGTTGACAATATACTTATCCTGATTTTGAATAATCTCATATCTATTATCTCCATTCTAAACTGGATGGTAGAACCTACTAGCAGCAATGTTTGCATCCAATCTCTCAACAATTCTAGGGCCACAGTCTCTACTCCATTTCATAGCCTTATCTCTTTGCCTATGCAGTCTAGTCATAACCATAACTTGAATATCATCAAGCATGCTGATGATTGGTTTGCACCTGGCCTCTAAAATTCTGCCATTGAAAGCTTCACTGAGATTGTTATTAATGATATCGCATTTGAACTCTTCATTGAAGAAGGCCCAACATCAGTGCTTAGCTTTTGGCTGGAAGAGTGTATCAAAACCTTCATTTGTCAGCTGTAACAATTCTTGTTTGGCTAATATGAAATTAGCCATGTTCATACTCTTTGCTATTTGCCAGAATTGTTTCTGCAGCCTATCTCCTTTGAAGTTCCTTGCCTAGTTTGCATATATGTGCCTTGCGCACATTCTATGCTTAGCATATGGCATCAACTCAGCCAATGCAGGAATAAGTCCCTACAAAAATTCAAATCAATAAATACAAGTCAGGAAAAATATGCAAGTGGTTAATATTAAAAGGGAGTGAATTAATTGACAATGAAATTACATTCTATTGGTTGCTCATGAATGCCCATCGGTTATCTCAAGGTTAGCCATTAATTTTTTTAGGAACCAGGACCAATTATCCTTGTTCTCTATCTTCACTACTGCCCAAGCTATCGTGAACATTTGATTATTGGCATCTCTCCCCACAGCAGACAACAACTCGCCCTTGCATAAACCCTTTAGAAAGCATCCATCCAATCCTATAGCTCTTCTACAATTAGCCAAGAAACCCCGTTTGCATGTATCAAAACAGACATAAAATCTATCAAATCTAGACTCAAGGTTAGGGAGTGGCCTCTCCACAACCTCTACATATACCCTACTAGATGGGTTTTGAAACATGCATTTACCAACATAATCCCATACTTGCGCATATTCTTCTTTATATTCACCCATCAATATCTTCATCACCCTCATCTTAGCTCTCTTACATTGATTCCTCGACACATTAACCCCCACTTGCTCCTTCACTAACTATTGAAATTGAGGACTCTTGATCTCGGGCATTGCTTTGATAGTATTGTGAAAATGCTTTGATAACCACACACTTGTTACCATTTTATTGTTAAAGATAATTGGACAAGTATGCTCCTCCTAGAAGGACCTAATTTGGAATGACCCATTCTTACTTAGCGCGCCATAGAGCTTCCACGAACAATTGGATTGCGAGCACTTAGCTCTCACAAATTCCTTCGTGTTTCTAATGAATTGAACGCTCCTCTATTCACCAATGGAGTTATTCACAACAACTTCCTTGAATTGTTTAACATCGTCAAATCTCATGCCCACCGACAAAACAGGTTTATCAACAGTTGGATCATAGCAATGGTACTTACTTTTTCTTTGACGAGCAGATTCTTCATCATCATTGTTAAGCTCATTTTCTGAACCAGCAACTTCATCGCCGCAGCTTTCTTCATCTTCACTTCTATTACCTTCAGCTGGATCTCCATCCCTATTTACTGGCTCGAGCTTCTTTGTTGAAGCTGCAAGTTTTTTTCTTAGAAATTCCATTTGCTTTTGTCTTGACTGTGCAAGTTCATCATCATCTTCGTCACTTGGGAAATTTACTAAAGCCAAACATTCATCTTCCGATTCATTGGATAAAGCAATTTTCCATTCTAATTCAATGAAGTCTTCATCACCCACATCTTTACCCAAATCTTCACCTAAGATTTCAGGACATCTCCCTATTTGTTCATCTCTATCAATATGACTTCTCTCCTTCTCATTTTGCCCTTCATCTAACCTAAACTCATCCCCGACTTGATTACTTGCTTGAACATGATCCCTCACTTCTCCTCCTTCAGTGGTGGTCTGCTCATCCCCATCCTCATCCTCATCCCCACCATCCTCATCCTCATCCTCATCCTCACTATAATACTCAACATATACCGTAGCTTCTTCACTGTGAAGATAATGGTAAATGATATCCTTAATACCATTATCGTCATTAAAAAATCTCAACCCATCCTTCAATTCCTTCCCAGGAATACAATATTGTAATTTTTGCACTTTGCATCGTAAAAATACACCAAATCTCTCAAAAAATTAATATATGATGGCTTCCGAACATTGACATAGATAATACCTTCATTTCCACCACTATATTCATAATCTTCAGTGCCAATAACAAACTCTCCATCATAGCAAACAATGACGCATATCTGATTTACGTCCATGTTGATGCTGCACCCAATGAGAAAAAAAGAAAAAAGAGTCATTGTCGTTTTGTTGGGACCACATGACATAATCAACAACTTCACATGTAGGTCATTGTCGTTTTGTTGTCAAGAAACAAATGTGACTAAAATCTCCTCAATTTGATGCATTTACAGAAACAAAAGAAACCGAATTAAATAAACAAAATGAGGTCCCCACCACCTATTTTTCAATTCAATCACATTCGGTCCCCCATAGAAGCAGTCCAATTAATTAGATAAACAAATTCAGTCCCACCACTGTTTTCCTTCGAGTCAAGCCCCTCCACGCCCTATTTTTTTTATTCGGTCCCCACAATAGAAAGCAAACGAAAGATGGAACCCTTAATTTTTCTATTATGTCCCCATAAAAGTGACATCCCCACCAGTTTTCTCACTACTTTCCCCTTGAGCCGAGCTCTCAATTTTCCCTCCGCACCCTAACTTACCTGTCGAAACCCTAAATTTTTCACTAAATTGACTCACGTAGAGAACATGACAAACCTGAGTGAGCGAGAGTTGGGGACGTAGCCAGTGAATGATTGTGAACGACGGCGCAACTACAGCAGTAGTCGAGCAACGGCGGGCGAGCGAACGACGGTGGGTGAATGACGATGGGTGAGCGAGCTACGGCCGGCGTCGAGAATCGTATATGAACCCTATTTTACTCCCTCTTCAGCGACATCGTTTTTTGCTATGGAGCAACACGATGTTGTTTCTTATGTGAATCCACGGTGGATGGCAAGAAACGATGTCATTTCTTACGAAGAAAGGAAAATGACGTCGTTTTATGCCATCCACCGTGGACAATCTTAAGCCACGTCGATTTTTTTTTTTAAATATAAAAGTCACGTAATCATTTTGGCCGGAATTTCTCGCCGATGGCACCAAAGTGATCGTTTTTCCTCCGATTTGGCACTTAAGTGATCAAACGGAAACTTTTGGCACCAAAGTGAGCACTGTACACAATTTATGGCAATGATAGTGTACTTCTCCCCCAATTTGCGGGGGGATGTTAAGAACTATATGATGAACACACACTCTGTTGCCGATTCAATCATTATGGCTTCAACAAAGAAAAGAAACGAAGATGCTACTATGAACGGAGGAAGTAAAGTGAGCAAGTCTAGTGCTACTGATTCGACCGGGAAGGAAAGGAATGAAGTCAATAGTGAAACTTTCAGCTTCATGTGTCCTCTGCAGAATCGTTATTATGTTTTAAGCATGTAACGATTTACTTTCTTTTTCTGTTTCTTCTGTTAGTTAGTTGAATTGTGAAACCGCGTCTTGGCGGTTCTTTAGATAAACAGCTTGTAATATAAATAAGAGAGAAGAGCAAGCAAGAAACAATGCTCTTAAGATGAATTTTCTTCCTTGAATACAGAGAAACGAATCCAAAATCCTTCATCCATTCTTATATCTTTCTCTTGTTCTGTTTGTAAGTCTTCACATCTCCCCCCTCATTTATTGAATCCAACAGATGTTTGCCTCACACAAGATTTGAATCGGGAATGTTTCAATTTTATGTTTTGTAGTGAGCCTGTGACGGAGGATTTGAAGGGACATAAAGGAAGGAAAGGGAAAAAAGGGTGTGAGCCGCGTAAGATTTGGTGAAATCACTGCTAACTGTTTTAAAAGTTTAAGCTCTTAGATAAATGCGTGATTTATTATTTAAATATTCTAACATTCCCCCTTATGCTTAGTCTAGTCTTTTTGCCTAGTACTAAGCACAGATATATTTAATTGGAGAGGCAAATGGGTCTGAAAAGATTTGAATTTAGGATTTCTAACTTTGATATCATATGAGATTTGATAAGACCACTGCTAACGATTCTAAAAGCTAAGTGGTCCCACAAAATTTCACAAGTTGAAACCCAAATCAAACCATCATATCAATTGGGTTATGTATGGTTCAAGTCATAAAAAAACTATATATCATTTGTGTTCATGTATCAGTGGAAACCAGATTGAATCGACCTATTGACACTTGTAAAATTGTGTTGACACCAAAAAATAATCTAGTCATCAATGTGCACATGCATGACATGAGAGTGAGAAAACACATGGCATTTGAGCAGAGATAAAAATAGTCACGTGCATAGCACATGAGCACCATCTTGTATGTATTTATCCATTGATGGGTACATGAGCTAACACATGACGATCGATGATGATATTATTTAATATCACATGTCCAATTATTGAAATACAATAATAGGCAGCTAGTGGTTAAAATTATTTCAAATACCATTCAAAACTTAAACCATCAGGACGGTTAGTATTGAGGATGCATGCTGTGGAGAGTGATAAAGCTAGTACTCACATTTATAGAGGGTGAATAGGTGTTTAAAAGAAATCTTGACAAATAGGTGCGAAATAAAATAAATTACTTGCAAAATTTAGATGAGGATCATAAACACGAAATTTCAGACTTTTATAATAATTAGAAAGTGTGCAACAGACTATAAATAAAGGAATTAAGGAAAAAGAAAAGTGCACACGACTTTTATAATGATTCGGCTTAGATCAAGCCTATGTCCACTCTTCTACGCTGACAGTTTAGAGCGCGTTTGGTAACGATTTTGTTCCCGGGAACAATTTCTGATCATAAATTATTCTTCTTGATTCTGTTCTCAGAAATAATTTCTAAGCATTTTAAACCGTTTGGTAACTGTCCAAAATTTCAATTCTTGGAATAGAATTGCGTTTGATACCGTGCTCAAAGTTTCTACGTCAAATCATTTTCTTTTAATTTTTAAATAATTTTATTTTTTTTCCTTTTTTCCTTTTTTCTTCTTTTCTTTTTTTCCTTTCTCTATCCTATTCTTCTTCTTCAAGTGGCTGGCGACCTCATCAGAGTGTTGCTGGTCGAGCCTCGCCGGTAGCTAGGCGAGGCTTGCCCAGCCTCGCTGGTGGCCAAGTAGGCCTCGTTGGGGCTAGGCGAGGTTGAGCCTTGCAGGTGGCCAAGCAGGCCTTGCCCAAGCCCGGTGAGGCTTGCCCAGGGTGACTGGCGGCAGTGGGTGGCGGATGGCGGTGGGCGGCAGACGACTAACGGCGGCGAACAGCAACTGCGGTGGTGGATGAAGAAGAAGAGAAAACGGAAGAAGAAGAGAAAATATGAGCTTGATTCTAGAATTGTTCCTGGGAACAAGAATCAACTTTTTTTTTTTATGCTTGATTATATTTCAAATCTACTTTCAGGAACAAAAACATAGAAATTTGTTCCTAGGAACAAAAATTTTACCAAACATGATTCTATTCCAAAACTGCTCTCGGGAACAAAAAAATAGAATTTGACACTGTTTGAATGGTTATCAAACATGCCCTTACTACCTGGATTCCACTATAATGATCAATTAAGATATTATAACTTATAAGCATTCATTCAGTGGTAGGACTCTCTAACTCACTAAAATACTCTTTTGTGTTTTCTCCCTTGATCACACTTTCTAATGCTCACAGACAAAGACAAGTAAAATGAGAGTAGCTTCAGACTTTGGAATCTAAAATTCATGTTCCCACACTCTTCTAGACCAAATGACTTCCCTTAAATACTCCTCCACGTCATACTAGTCGTCGGCAATCTCCGGAGGAACTATCTTCCAATTAGGCCATTGGACATAATCAATTAAAGCTATCACTTGATTCTAATTGCCCACACAATCATCATATTGGTTTCCATAAAGAGATGCTTCCCAAAAGGAGCATATCTTCAAGATTGATTTTTTCAATTTGTGGGGATAAGTACACTAATGGTGCCATAACTTGTGTACGGCGCTCACTTTGGTGCCAAAAGTTTCTGCCGGATTACTTAAGTGCTAAATCGGAAGAAAAACGATCACTTTGGCGTCACCGACGACAGATTTCGACCAAAATGATTACGTGGCTTTTATATTTAAAAAAATAATAATCAATAAGCCTTTTAAACGACGTCGTTTTCCATCTTCCTTAAGAAAACAACGTCGTTTTGCCGTCCTACGTGGATAGCCTCACAAAAACGACGCCGTTTTTTATTTTATTTTATTTGGAGATTGAAATTAGGATTTTTTGTCCGCCATTGCTTGTCCGCCGTCGCTCGGCCGTCGTCCCTCGACCGCCGTCACTTGGCCACTGTCCCTCGGCCACCATCGCTCAGCCGCCATCCCTCGACCTCCATCGTAGTTGCTTGCCACAGCAAGACCAAAGAAAAAAAAACGAACATAAAATCCCAAGAGAGAGGGAGGTGTTGACGATGAGGGCGGAGGAGGGGATGGTGGGGCCACGGCCATCGCCTTTGTAGCAGCTGGCTTCGCCAACAACCTCCGTGGTGTTCCAGATCTTCGTGGCTACCATTGGCCGGATCGCTCGTGCTTTTGGAGATTCTTCGAGCTCGCATTTCCTCTGCACCCAACGATATTCCTTGGGAAAAGGCGCTGGTGGGGCTGAGATTCGGGGATTTGAAACATTGATAAGGTGATTGAAAATGGGGGAAAACTACTGGGGGAGGGCGGAGGCGAATGCGTGGTTTCTTTTCTGGAAAATTACTGGTGTTGCTGGTTCTGCGCTGCTGGTGTTGTTAGTTTGGCGCTATTGGTGTTGCTGGATCTGTTTGGGGAAGAAGACGAATCTGTTCGGGGAAGAAGACGACACAAAATGGCGTCGTTTGGGGATTTAGGGTTTTGAATTTGGGGGAAAGACACAAAATGGCATCGTTTTGGTTTTAGGATATTAAAACGATGTCGTTTGAAGGTCTAAGTGATCCGATGGAAACTCCGGTGAGCCACATCAGCATAAGAAATTAATAAAAAAAGGCCACATCAAATTTCCGGCCGATCAGGTCGGCGTTGGCACCAAAGTGAGTGTTTTTCAAATTTTTTGGCACTTAAATGATCCGACGGAAACTTTTGGTACCAAAGTGAGCGCCGTACACAACTTATGGCACCATTAGTGTACTTATCCCTCAATTTGTGATTGATTCCATCAACAAATTTATAAAAGGTAAGTGAAATCCTTCTCCAAAGAGCTAAACAATGTAGAATAATTTCCTAATAAGTTCATTCTAGATTTGTATCGCAAAATCGATAAGTCTGATTCTACACTCTTTGTCATTCTGGACATGATCTCATTTTGGACTTCATCGGAATGGGAAGTGTTTCCAAGGGATGAATAGACTTTTGCAACAATCTTTGATAGTTCCTCTTAAGATTGGCGTTAGATCTAGAAAATTGTGTCAACTTCAAAACTTATTAGGAGTTTTCTCAACAATCTCTCTATTTTTTATGTTAACAAAACTTTAATGCAGATTTAAGCATAATTTCCATATTATCCTGCAAAACAACACTTAAGCAGCACAACGTATGGTTTAAACGGTCATCAGAGAACAAGCAGATAATATAGATATAAATACAATATTTCTTAAAAGTTTGCAAAAAAAAAAAAAAAAAACTCATGATCACATCAGCACACCAAAACACTTAAAATCTACACAAAGTCTCCCCCTTTGTGTAGGGTCCAAAAAATCTGCAGATCAAGAAAACAGACCAACTAACAAACACACTTAAATGATTAGAATACTTAGAAGACATAAACAGATGAAGATTTTTCGAAAATCAGGGCTTTTTGGGAAGTCGGACAAGATGGAAATCTTCCAAGTTCTGCACAATCTCCTCCAGCTTGCTCATGCATTGACCAAAGGTAGTTTCGATCTTAGCAATATCTTGGACAGCTTGTTGTTTGTTATTCTGAACATCTTCTACAAGAAACTGTACCTGTCCACTAATAGATTGTGCTGTGGAAGCAAGAGAGGTGTGCAACTTTTATATTTCGACCTTCATACCATACTGCCATGCTTTGATTTCTATGAGAAGTTCAACTATGCGAGGGTAGTTTGGATCTAGTTCGGTTTGAGCACTAGCCTCCACAAAGTCAACTAGAAGAATATCCAAACTTGAAGGGAGATCAGTTTGTACCTTTGAAGTATTTTCCTCCCCTTGAACATTGTTCCTTGTCGCCAATAGAATCCTCAGGAAAATGAGAGGCATAGATGTCCTTTGCGTTTGGTGGAGAATGACTAATGCTATCACTTAAAATTGATTATGCATTTTGTTCTTGAGGAGTTTTCTCAACAACTCCCTCTACTTCTATACCATCAAGCTGAGCAACTAGATTTCCTCTTGCTGTATCATGATCTTTTTCAGTTTCCTTTTGTTGCTATTCTTCAACATCTTGTTGTTGATCTTGTCTCTCATGATCATCGCCTATAGCGTTGATCCATTGAAGAATCCGTTGTTCATTCTAAACAACCTAGAAGAAATTTATAAGTGATGTCTCTAATTACAAGTGAGAAGTAGAAAAATATAGCCAATTTAATTCAAGTTAGTGTAGTCTTCCCTTATATTATAGATAAACTTACGTTAATGAGAAAAGATTTTGATTTTCGATGAAATCAATTATGAGAAATCTCCATCTAAACAACCTAGATAATTGTTTAGACAAAAACTGTTTTCTTACTTAATCCATTGAAGAATCCGTTGTTCATTCTAAACAATCTAGAAGAAATTTATAAGTGATGTCTCTAATTACAAGTGAGAAGTAGAAAAATTTAGCCAATTTACTTGAAGTTAGTGTAGTCTTCCCTTATATTATTGATAACTTACGTTAACGAGAAAAGATTTTGGTTTTCGATGAAATCAATTAAGAGAAATCTCCATCTATTTCCTCTAAAAGTCTCAAAGACATTCTCGAAAAGAGCGTCTCAGATATTTTTTTCAGCACCCTTTATTTATTAAAAAGAAACATAGGACATGGACAGAACCGATAATCTTCTGAAACCCGACATAACTATTTCCATCATCACGAGGAAAATCCGAGTTAGTCGTCATAAGTGTGTATGATAACGCTCGAAGCAATGAATGCACACTCGAGAGTTTTTCGGTGGTGAAAAAATTGTCCCATGCAGAAGTTGGGTGGAGCACGTCAATTGCCATCCCCTACCCCCCCAAAAAAAAAAGTTCGTCAATGCTCTTCTCGCCAGAGATTTTCTCTCACCACCATCCTTTCTATCCTTTGCTTGCATCATCGTCATCTTTCTCTGATCCTCTCACTGCATATCTCTCCAAAAGTACAGCTGCTGAGGCTACAGAGTGTTCCTCCTTTTTTTGTTTATTCTCTTTTTCCTTCGGAGGGTGTCTTGCTTTTTCTGCTTCTGTTTTGGTTTTATTCTTTCTTTGCTTTTGATGGGTTTGGCTGTTAGATTCAGAGGAGAAAGCACGAGACTTTCGTTACCCCATTCCCTCACCTTTTTCATCAGCATGGGGTTTGTTGTAGAAAATGGCCTATTTTCATCATGTCGATAATACCCGATAAAATAATCATGTGTGGGTACACGGTCGGCTTGAGCCAAAATTTTCATATCTTTACTTTAGAAAATCTCACTATTTATACAGTGTCTCAAAACATTTTTGGTGTTGTAAACCGACGCCCCGGTAATTTCTAATTAATTATTGAAATTACTTAATTTTAGGATAAATACCTAAAATTATAGTTTCCACTCAATTTGCACAATTCACACTCAATTGCAAAAATTAACCACGCCATTACAATCAGCACGAAATTCCCATCATCGGCTATTCTCGGTCTAATTTTTTAAAAAATAATTATTAATTAATTAATTTCTAAAATTAATTAAATAATTCATTATTAGAGCCATGGTTTCATTTTTGATATTATCCATTCCATGCGCTTGACTGGTGAATTCAGTGCTGAGAAGATCTCTTCTCATCATGTCTGAGAACCGAAATCCTCGAAGCACCCGTTTCTCTTGCTCCCTCTTCTTCATCTTCAACACCTCCAATTTCGTGTTTCTAATGCTTTTAAGATAGATTATCTTTATGAAGTCTCTCTTAGCGATGAAACCAAGATTTCTGAAACCCAACTTCCTCTCACGAATCCTTACTCCGCCTTTGCCAAACCAAACTCGTCATTTTCACCCATCCGTTCCATTCGCCAGCTCATTCATCAAACCCCAAAGCAAGTAAAGGAGTACGTCCAATCCTCCAAATTCGACCAGCATCCTATTCCTGCTACTGAAAAAGAGTACTTTGTTACTCTCCAGATCCCTCCAGAATTTCCCAGACAATGGGCTTAACAGGGATATTCTCATGTCCATTATGGAGCTATTCGTCTTGCTCTCACCTTCCATGGTCGTAAGGGTTTGCCAATTGTGGCAAGAATCGTGTTGTTAGATACCAGATTTTTACAATACCAGCATGCTTGCATCGGTACTGTTCAAACTACTTTGAATGCCGGAACAATCTTTGTGACTTTATATCCAAATTTCAACATTGCTCTTTCAGATCCTCAGCTACTTTCTTTCTTGAAAGTTCAAGTCCAACTTACTGGAGCCCCTCAAACTGCTGACTCTGTAGCTACAACACTACATTACCAAATGGTTTATCGAGTGTAGAACCATGCCCTTGATCTTAACTTCAACAATGGTAATGAAGATGCTTTGTTTATCTCCATGCAGAATGACCAAGCATCCTGTATCCATGTTCCTAGATAGATCCCGAAGGATACATTGGCCAAGCTCCTTCCAGAGACTTGGATTACCAACTACGAAAAGCTACATCAGCACAACAAACCATTCCAGTCCACGAACTCTGAGTTCGTCCGGAAAAAAGATGGAACTGTATCCATCAAATTTGGCAAGGAAAAGGAAGAAAGTCCTTCTATCTTCCAAACCCTCTTTATGACCGAACCATGTGTTCCTCGATCTATTTCCGAGCCAGATCCAAAAAAGCTTGTTCGACACTTCAATGGTGATGGACATTCTGTTCATTACTATAAAGACAATTATGGTCATTTTTTTTGGGATCCTTTCTGCCAATGTTCCTACTGTACAAATTCTCCTGACGAGGTAGATCCTTTTGCAAGACCTCCACCTCGACGAAAAAGGCCAAAGGATAGGATGTACCAAAGGTACTTAGACGGAGATTCCTCCGTTGATACTCTTGGTGAATGTGACAAATACCAGTTCATGGTTTCTTATGCACCACCCCCACCACCAGAGGTCGGTACTACATCCCAAGCCTTACCAGATCCACCAAAAACACCCCCACCATCTCCTCCCCAGAAAAAGCAAGCTCTCTCTCCATTTTATAAGCCAATCCTCAAATGGGCTAAGAAGCACTCTTACCCCCTTGAAGTTCCAATAGAAGCACCACCCACTTCTTCTATCGCTATGTTCCAGGATATCGACTTTCCTCCTCTTGTCAAGGAAAGTTCTAAACTCTCGTTCCTTGCTGCAGAAGAGTTTATTGATCCCCATGGCAGATACCGCTATGTTCCTAAAATCCCTACTCTCACTGATGTGGATGAACATGGGAGACAGAAAAAAACCCCTGTCGCTGAAGCTGTTCTAAATTGGCAATCGGAGACTCCGTTGGCACAAAACAATGCCTTCAAGGCAATTGATTTCAAAATTGGAAATGTGCAACAAGATCTCCGAAGGTATGATGAAAGTACCAAAAATATACTTTCTGAATTCCAGAAAAGGCTTCACACCTTGGAATCAGGACAACATCTTGGGTATCATTATCTTGAAAGTCCAAAGCCAGAAATAGAGAAGCTCAAGAAGCAAATCCAACTTCTTGAAGAAGGAAGGTTCAGACCGTTTGACCCATTGGCACCTCCTGTTAAAACCGGGTATTTACCTCCACCGCCACAGACATCTATTTTTGCCACTATTCTAGAAGATCCCTACAGAAGAGAACCAGATATGGCAGAAATACGAAATCGTCTCAAGGCCCTGCAGAAGGAAAATGGGAAAGAAAAAATACTGCCTACAGAATCAAGGTCCATTGTTATAAGAGAAAGGCCAGATCAGATGATGCTATCAAATCCATTAAAATCTTTTCTAAAGGATTTAGGTACTCAGGAACTTGACCCTGTTATCCAACAGACTGATCCTGTCGTTCCAGAAAAACAGATTTTGCTCTTAGTGGAGCAAACTTCTCCTGATACTGAATCAGATTCAGTATCCCTCTCCTCCTCTTCATCCTTCTCAATTTCTACAGTTGATTCCCTCCCCATTGCGCTAGTAACTTCATCAATATTCATGGCTGACCCCCCAGATGATGAAATGGAATCAAACTATTCTGACCCAGAAATTGGTCAGATAAGCAATCCTTCTCAGCATGTGTCTATAGCATCAAAACAATTCTTCACCATTGATGATATTCCTTATCACAAATGGCCAGAAAGGCTGGAAGAATTTCATACTTGGCTAAATACTCAGTCTATCACTAACCTTGATATGAATGATGTCCTGTAAAACTTTGTTACAAGATTCACAGGAAGCCTCAAACTCTGGTGGCAATCAATTTCAGAATAAGACCAGATTCATTTTCTGATGTCACCTAATTTCAGCCATGCCATCACTCTCTTCTATCATGTCTTTGTGGGAAAACCCACTGATCTCATAAAGATAAAAAGAAGAGAGTTTTACGAGAGAAGATGCTGCTCCCTCCAGGAGAAGCATCTTGATAAGCATTATCGAATAATGCTTCAGCTTTTTTACCAAGTTGGAGCAGATCCAAATCTAAAGCATGTTTTCCTTACTTCCATCCCTAAAGAACTATCCCAGATGGTTGAAAGATCATTCTTTGGAAAACAAAGGAGTATACAAGATATTCCCTTGGGAGAAATACAGCAAGAAGTTCATTTATGTCTCGAAGAATTGTGCTTAAAGCGCCAGATGGTCCGTACTTACATCACGGACGACAAGCGCCTTGAATCAGCTTGTTCTCGCCAGAAGTTAAAAATCAAATGCTCCAAGAAAGACTGTGATGGTACTTGTGGCAAGTATTCCCGGAAGAAGAAACATTACAAGAAGTTTTGGATAAAGAAATCCAAACACGGCTCCAAGCATTTTCGGAAAAAGAAGAAATGGTGATACCTACGCAAAAGGAAGGATCGCACAGGCCACAAAAAATCAAACTGTTGCTACATTTGCAATCAGAAAGGACATTTCGCCAAAAATTGTCCTCAAGCGAGAAAATGTCAGAATCGTCTAATTCATCACATTGAGAATGAAACAGGTATTTGTCTTGAAAATGATGATATTGAATCCTTATTCTCTGCTGATGAAGAACCATCTGAACAAACTCTTTGTGTCATTCCCTCTTACCAAACTTCCAGTGAGATTGAGTCAGACTCAGAGTCTGAAGACATTTTTCATATAAACCCCACATCTTCATAATCAAATCTTGACATATTTTCAAGTCAAACCCACTGTCCCCATTTCCCTGTAAAAATCCTCACTTCGAAGTTTGCCAAACCTATCACTGTCATTGCTTTCATTGCTCTCATTGATACCGGAGCAAGTTGTTCCATCTTAGATACTAAAGTTCTGCCTGAAGAGTATTGGACTCCCTATGTCCGATATTTCAACTCCGCCTCAGGAGATACTTTCTCCACAAATGTCAGGATCACTCTTGTAACTGTCCAGTTCTTTTCTCAGTGCTCTATAAATGCAAAAATCTTTGGATCAAACCTCCCCAATAAAGACCTGATAATTGGGTGGGACATCATGACTCAAATCTCTCAGCTTCGTATCATTCCTGGAAAAGGTCTTAGATATAAAGATCAATTATCTGAGTTCGTCAATATTCAGAGACTCTTTTCCATTCAGATGAGTCTACTAGATCCAATCATGCAAAAGTTGCTAGAATCTTGTTCGGAATCCCATTTAGAATTCGCTCAAAAATGTTCCCATCCTTTATGGGAAAATCCAGAGTTTTTTGTTTGCCTTCCTTTCAAGAAAAATGAAGACATAAACCCAACCAAGGCGAGCCACATGGGAATGAAGCCAGAACATCTGGTTTTAGCTCAAAAGGAATGCTCGGAACTATTGCAACAAGGCCTTATTGAAATCTCCGATTCTCAATGGGCTTGTGAAGCCTTTTATGTCAATAAGTGCGCCGAGCAAAACAGAGGAAAAATGAGACTGGTGATCAACTATCAACCTCTCAATCTTTTTCTCCAGGATGATAAGTTCCCTTTACCATCTAGAGATTTCTCTTTATTGGTCTAACCAAGGCCCATATATATTCCAAATTCGACCTCAAAGCCGGATTTTGGCAATTAGGCATCCATCCTGAAGACAGATCCAAAACAGGATTCTGTATCCCGAACCAGCACTTCCAATGGAAGGTTCTTCCTTTTGGCCTAAAGGTAGCACCATCCCTTTTCCAAAAGGCCATGTGTCGTATTTTTCAACCAATCTTGTCGAGTGCAGCCGTATACATCGATGATATTTTGCTCTACAGTCCTGATGAACAGTTACACTGTCAACTCCTTGAGCAGTTTGCAGAAGTCATGAAAAAGCATGGTATTATGCTTTCTCAAAGAAAGATGAACATTGCCCAAACAGAAATCGAATTTCTTGGTATGCACCTCAACAAAGGTACATACTATCCAGGGCCACATATCGCTCAAGAATTATTGAAGTTTCCTCAAGATAACTTCACAACAAAACAAGTTCAGCAATTTCTTAGGATAATCAATTATCTCAGGGTTTTTGTCCCAAACATTGCTAAGCTTCTGATTCCTTTGCAATCCATGCTGAAGAAGAATTCCTCACCTTGGGGGAAAAACTCAGACCAAAGCAGTCGCTGAACTTAAGAAGATTATGCAGAATCTCCCACCACTACAAATACCATCAACAGGGAAAATAATCCTTCAAACTGACGCCAGTGATGAATACTGGGCAGCCATCCTCTTTGAAGAAATTGATGGTAAGAGATGCCTCTGTGCTCACAGAAGTGGAAAGTTTTCTCAAGCTAAAATACATTACCATTCCACTTTCAAAGAAATCTTAGCAGTAAAAAATGGAATAAAAAAGTTTGAGTTTCATCTCATAGGCCACCACTTCCTGGTAGAATTAGACATGGCATCTTTCCCTCAGATGACCAAGTTTAAACAGAAACAGATTCCAAATTCCCAATTGCTTCGATGGGTTGAATGGTTCTCAAAATACTCTTTTGAAACCAAACATATTCCTGGAAAGAAGAATGTACTTGCTGACTTCTTATCAAGGCCAAAAGCACCAGCCGAAATCAACATGTACATCAAGAAGCCTGCTTTCCATATGCTCAATCATGGAGTGAAATACAAAATTGAGAAGATCAAAGATTTGCAAAGCTGGAAACATCCCCATGAGATTATTCAGCAAATCCAGAATGACAGCCTTACTGAGAACTTGGAGAATCTCATGTGGCAAAGCCACACGGACTTATTCAGATTTAATGGAGGTTCGATTTTTTACCTTTTTGGGTTAAATATGAATTATCCATTCATTCATCCTCTTATTTGGAAGGAAGATGATTTCCCTGAACAGCTCAAGACGTTATTGTGGTACTTAACCAATAAGTACCTGATAGCCATTGAAATTCCAACCAGAAGGTTCATTGCCAACCTCACCAGGATATTCTTACTTGGAAGAAATGTTGAAAAAGAAAGTGATAAGAATCTCTTAGATTTTCTTAACTGGTTCTATTCTCCTACTTACTGGAAACAACTCTTGGAAAAGGAACTGAGAACCATGACACCGAATCCCGAAGTCCATACCATCATGTTTTTCAGACATCCATGGCATTTTTTCACAAACAATGGAAGAATCATTGATGCCCCACAGGAAATAGGAACCACATCCTATAAACCTTACTTGGATAGCCAAGAAGCACGGATTCACAAATCTTATCCAAGATCTGTTAGACTTTGTGAACACGAATACCGAGAACTCCAGAGAATCCTGTGTCAGGAAAACAAAACCATTCCCGGAGATGTTTGGCATAATATACCCACTACGTGGGATCATTATGACCTAGCACCAGAAGCTAAGGAAGCACTCGGACAATACAGACAAGCTACATCGTCCCAAGAGCATGAAATGACAAGCGAAGATGACATTGTCCAATCCACCAGGACCCCTAGGCGCGCTTTGGAGGCCCTCGTCCCCAGATCCCTACGAACAGGACCTTCATCCTTATTCCAAAGCATGGACACATCTTTCTATGCACAGGCATCCAACTGGCCTCAGCCAAGAATTCCTGCCGACACTCAAGAAAATGAAAACACAAACTGGGCTGAAGAAGAAACATCACATTGGGCTCATGAGGAAGCATCCTCATCACGAAGACTGAACCAAATCCTCTCACCTGAAGACCTTGAAGCCCTTGAACAGAAATACGAGGCACATCTCCTAGAAGACAGCTCAGATGACTCAGTTTGTAGCTACAATGCTCGTGACAGACGAGACCGCTAAGTCCGTACAATTTCACTGTAGCAAGTCATTGTTCACTTTTACTGTAGCACTAGGCTAGGGAAAGTATTGTTCACAGTACAGTTACTGTTCATAGTGTGCGAATAATTCTCTCCCGAAAGTTTCCGGTGCCTCTGTTTGTTTCCCGGGAGCTGATTCTGATTAGAAATGATTATTTTTTATTCTCGTTCCTGAACCGATTCTCGAATAAAAACGTGTTTGGTAAATGTCAGATTTTTTTTATTCGAATAGAATTGTGTTTGATACCGTGCTAATTGATTATGTTCCAAATTAATTTCTTTTGATTTTTAAATAATTTTTTCACCGGAGTGTCGCCGGCCTCGGCGAGGTCGGCCCTCGTAGGCCAGGCGAGCCTCGCCGGCCTCGGCGAGGTCGGCCCTCGTAGGCCAGGCGAGCCTCGCCGGCAGCTGGGCGAGGCTTGCCCAGCCATTGGCGAGGCTCGACCTCGCCCGATCTGGCGAGGCTCGCTTGGCCACCGGCGAGGCTTGCCTCTGGTGAGCTCATCGGACCTTGCCCTAGCCTAGCGAGCCTCCGGCAAGCTCGCCAGATCGGCGACGGGCGAGGGACGGTGGCGACGGGCCATGGCAACGGGCGGCGGCGGGTGGCGGCGGACGGTGGCGGGCGATGGCGGACGGCAATCGCGGGATGACGGAAGGGAAGAATGAGAGTTTTACTATTTTGATCCTTTTTTGATTCTCGAACGAAGAATCATTTTTTTTATTCTCAATTCTCTTCCCAATCTGTTCCCGGGAACAAAAATTTTACCAAACGCGATTCTCGTCCCAAACTAATTCTAGGAACAAAAAATCAGAATCAGGCATTGTTTGGCACGTTGCCAAACAGGCCCTAATTAAATCACTAATATAATCTAACTAAACCCCTCTTAAACGTCTTTAGCCTACTAAGAAGAGTTTAGCGCATAAACTCACCGGTTTAACGCGGAAACCGGTTCACCGCGACAGCGGCGTGACGGCGGCCGAAACCCGAACTTTTGGCGGCGCTGAGGGAAGCTTGGGATGGGCCAAACAAGCCTTGCAAGGCCCACAGCAACTGCTAGGCTTGGCTGAGCTTTAAGTGATGGGCTGACACGCACGGGCTAGGCTGATTTTGCGGGCTGCAGTGGCTGAAATTCACAGGCTTAAAATGGGCTGGGCTTGCGAATTAAAGATGGGCCGAAGACGTTGAAAATTTGCGGAGATGCTGGGTTGAATTGATGGGCCGAAGATGTGGGCCGTGGGCTTGATTTGTGGACTTCAAGTGGCCGGACCAAAGGCTGAAAATTGCGTGGCTGTTGGCTTCGTGGCTGCTGGGCTCGATTACAAATGGGCCGAACGGCGTGAGAAGAGGCCGCGGATGAAGGCGAGGAAGAGAGAGCTGCTTCGGTCGTGCGACAGAGAGCTGGGAGTTGACTTCGGTGGAGCTGCTTCGGTGGCTTGACTCGCTGGGGAAGAGGGATCCTGGGACGCGGCAGCTTGGTCGCTGCTTGTCTTCGTGGCAGAGGAGCAGCAGCGAAGAAGATCGGGCAGCTGAGGCGGTCAACACTTGGGGCTTCTACTGGGGGAATTGACCGAGCTTGCGAAGGAGGAGAGATGGTGATGGAGCAGCTTCTGTCTTCGTGAGGGACGGCTGGCAGAGGAAAAGTGAAGGAGCTGGACGTCTTCTTCGATGGAAAATGAACAAACGATGAAGCTGCCAGGAAAAAAAAATGCAAGAGAAACAGAACCGAAGGGAATGAAGCTGGCGTGCTCGGCGTGAGGAGGAAGCCACGGATGGGGGAAGGAAAAGTCAAGATAAATATCCCATAATTTCATCATATCTTAGCCCCAAAAGTCCACATAATTATCCTCTTATGTCCCCAATTAAATCTTGCAAATTAATCCACAAAAATTCCAATTTGAAGCCAGATGTTGCACCCCCATGCCTAGTCCGAATTTACTTAATTTTGGACTTCAATTTCTTCCCAGATTTCCTCAATTTGATGTCCAGTTTTGTTGAAGAAAAAGCACACGCAATTTCTACAAGTCCCTATCACCAAATGATTCGGTAAGGAGGCCAAAAAGCCATTCAATTTGGCCAATCTGAATTTCCGTTATTTTCTGACTCGTCCGAAGTGATTTTATGTAAAAATCCCAAACTCGACAAAATTTCTCCGAAAGATGAGACGATGTCTTATGATTGCATTGTAACATGCTCGAACGTCCGATTTCCGAAACCGAATCCAATTTCGTGGTTAAAATCGACCGAACGCGATTTTAGTCCAATCCAACCTACTAGGTAGCTTTTAGAGATTTTACCGTGGTTATATCCCTTAACGGTTTCACCCAATAGATTGGTTAACTCATGAGTGATCAGCTCAGAGAAAAATGATCATAGGCGTGCCGACGAAATGCCCATTTCATTTATTCAAGACGGGATCGAAATTGAGGATGTCACACCATCGGTTAAATTCCAATATCACATATTTATATTCTCAAGCTGTGTTGTTGATTAAGTTCGGACATAGTTCGATACCGACTTTATAACTCTTGGGTCTTGTCGTCGATTAAATTTTGACTTGGTTGGGGATTGTATAGTATCATTTGGATTAACAAAGTTTGATCATTTCTTGTATGAGATATCTTCCATTCGGAGTTCACGCAGGACCCTAATTCCTTTTAATAAAAGTCGAAGAACGAGGTTAAACATATTTCCATCACAGGAACAATTCTGGCGACAACAGCTCGATAATCTTAAGCCTTTAATTAGATGACTGGTGCATATAAGATTCCGCAATAGCCTCAAAAAGATATAAAGCTCCACTTTCTCGTCAGTAATGTATGGAGAAAGCGTACCCACGAGCGTCTTTTTGAGTTTGGGTGTTGGCATGAGGGCAAGATTCGTCCTCCCGAGGACCCCCTCTAAATCCGAATCCGACACTTCACCTCAAAGGAACGAGATGATAAGAAAGGTCCAACATGCCTCGTAGGCATGACGTCGTTCAAGTTTTGTTCTTTCTACGATGTTGACTAAGGGGGTGTTTGTATTCTTTTTTTTTTTTTATGAACAAAAATCCTGTTTTTTGTTGGGGAACATAAATGCGTTTGTTTGCGTTTTTGGCTCAAATCTTATTTCTTGTTTTCTAATACTTTCAAGAAACAAATTTTCTCTCTCTTCTATTTTTCTTCTCTTTCTTTCTTCTTCTTTTTTCTTAGGTTGATTGCCGGCCTTGGCCATGGCGGCGACCGGTCGTCAAGGGCTAGCGACCTCGCCGAAGCGTTGCTAGCCCTTGGCGAGGCCGAGTGTCGCTGACCCGTGGCAAGGCTCGACCTCACGCCAGCCGGCGAGGCCGCCGGCTCTCATTGGCTGGTCATCGGCCATGGCTGAGGTCGACGACCAGCCAAAAGGAAGGAAAAGAAAAAAGAAAAAAAAATAAAAATAAAAATATTAAAAAATTAAAAGAAACAAAAAAATTATACAAGTTTACCAAACGTGTTCCTCGTTCTTTTTCTATTCTAGGAACAAGTTTATTAAACGTGTTCTTCGTTAAAAATTGTTCTCAGGAATAGAAATAGTTTTTTCTATTTTCGTTCCAAACAATTTTTGAACAGAAACGTTACCAAACACACCCTAAAAAGCCAATCGATTAATCAAACATTTAGGTGTATTCATTTACTTAATAAATATTTTCTTAAAAATGATCGTTTGCATTGTTTATGAAAATATGCGAATAAATAATGTTTAGATATCAATCATTATTGAAATGAAAATATTTTTTATTAATTAATTATTTTAAGTGACATGTAACAATTATTTTATAAAATATTTTTAAAATTATTTATTTTTTTGGGGATGCCAGCTAATAGATAAGTGTACCAAATTCAAGGAAACCCATGTCAATTTAGTCGCCCTAGAAGTCGTTATCAAATGGAGCCGCAGACAAAACCCCCTCCTTGCTTCCACATGCGGTCTAATTATCTTCGTGTTAGTAATACATTAACGTGCTGATCATTGCTAATTCATTATTCTTGCGATATCTCTGGACAAAACAAGCAGGTTTGGCTTAGCTGGCTTTGGTCAATGACTGCCTTTAAAAAAGACAGAAAAAAAGAACGGAACACAAAATTTCTACTTTTTTTTTCCCTGAACTTTCGGACTTTCCCTAATCAAGTCTCCTATACATTTAATTTTGTCTACTCAAATCCTTTTATTTTGATGAATTTTTTAATCAACTCGCCCCACACCAAATCTGACCAAATTTAGTTGATATGGCTGTCGGGTGATGCCAAAATATTGTGCGGATAGGATGGTTGGACAGCCGTATGAACGTATATGGAGAAATTTAGCCAATGTAGACATTATTAGAATGTGACATGGATAAAATTTAGCTAACATAGATTTTCGTAATGAAAATATTTTATCCATGTAACATGATAAAGTCGTCCAACATCCATGCCAATTGAATTTGGCTAAATTTAGTGTTGAAAGGACTAGATGAAAGAATTGAAGACGAACTAAAAGTGAAGGAATTTGATTAGAAAAGAGTCAAAATAAAGGCTCGGAAAGTTAATTTTTTCCCTTTGAAAGGAGTTGGGCAAATTAGAGGTTTAGAAACGTATAAAGCCACTTAAAGATGCATAAGTCAATTATTGGATTAAATCGAGGACTCGCTTGCTTTGTTAGAAAGACGCTCGTGTTTGTTAGCAAGACGATCAGCAAGCGGTATCGGATCTGCGCCACTTGCATACCGCTCCCGTCGATAGCCGAGATCCTCGCTTTCGCCGTCAGCAGTTGCTGCAACAACCAGGCGAGGCGCGGCAAGAAGGGTGGTCACTACCGGTTCGACGACGTCAGCCGCCTCCCCAGCAAGACGAGATGTGAGTGCCTTTTGTTGCCGTGTTTGTTGTTAAAGCTGGACGGCGAGAATTCGGTGTGAATGGATAGTCATACCTCTTCGTTCTAGTAAATGGAGAGAATGCTACTGGAGCTTGCAGGGGCACGGAATGATCCGGTTGATTTTGCTGGAAAATTCGAAATTTTGCGTTGAACAATCCAGAAAATTAGAGTCGTTAATGTTTTTGAAGGCTTCACGACTTCTCGAGATTGCAATGCATTTGGTTGGTTTTGGTCGTTTGGACGCTTATGGCGTTTTTGTCGTCCAAGGTTTAGGAGAGGATCTTCACTTTTGTTTTCTGCTTTGACTTCGTGGGTTGCAATTACAAGTAATGAAGTCGAAGCGCTGTACGAGCTTTTCGAGAAATTGAGCAGCTCGATTATTGACGATGGCCTAATTCACAAGGTAGTTTGAACTAAAACCAAATTACATATCAGTGGCTGATATCTGTTACACGGTTCATATCTACTTTTATGTGCCAGTAGCTGGTGATTCTTCTCAGTATTTGATAAGGTAGATGTAGAGGTGTTAAAATGGGTCATTGACCCATTTATGGACCAATTTATGTTTAAATGGGTCATTAATGGGTCAAGCCTTATTTTCTAAAGCACCCATAATGGGTTTTAAAATTAAAGAGACTGAGATATATGAGTTTTAAATGGGTCAGCTCTGCACCCATTTAAGACCCATTTATCAACTCATTTATTTTTACCCAAAGCCAAAACCTCACAATCTTTCTCTTCTTTCTTTAACTTTACAATTTTTTTTAAAACCGAAATTATAAATTTTTTTTTCTTTCCTTTTTTTTTTCTTTCTTCTTCCTCTGGTCGCTGGCATGGCGATCGGCCAGGCAAGCTCGAGCTTGCTGGATCTGGTGAAGCCGCCGACGCCCGGTGAGCTCGAGGCTCGCTCGACACCGGCGAGCTTGAGGCTCGCCCGATGCAGTGAGCCTCGAGCTCGCCAGATCTAGTGAGGTGGAGGCCTCGCCGATGTCTGGTGAGGCTTGAGCCTCACCGATCTGGCAAGACTCAAGCTTGCCGGCGTCGGCCGGGCGAGCTCTAGCGAGCCTCGAGCTTGCCAGCGTTAGCAAGCCCGGCGAGCTCAAGGCTCGCTCGTGGCTGGCCGTCGGCCAAAAAAGAAGAAGAAAAAAAGAAAAAAAGAAAAGTTATATTTAAAAATAAAAATAATTAAAAATTTATTTTTTAAAAATAAAAATAATTAAAATTGATTTTTTAAAATAATTATTTTAAAATTTATAAAAATTGTCCATTAAATTTGTGTTGTATAAAATTATTTTAGCAATACCATTTTTTTAAATATATATAATAAATGAAGTTTAGTTAAATGAGTCGGGTATGAGTTGAATATGGGTCGGGTCGGGTATGTGTCAAAATTTTTGCATTGCAATAAACGGGTTAAATGGGTCGATTTGGGTCGGACCATTTATGACCCGACCCAAACCCGATCCGATCTACCCGTTTAACGGATCTAGGTAGATGGTAGGACATATGCTCATTTTCACTCTTTATGTCGTGTCAAATATCAAGTAAAATATTGTGAGAAACTGGTGATGGGATCTAGTCTTGCCTTTTTTACTTAGGGCCTATATGGTTGTACTTTTTTTTATCGGTTCAAGCACTGATTTTCTGTTTTTTTGTTCCCGAGAACAAAAAAAGAACAGAAACGCGTTTATTTATGTTTTTGTTCCAAATCTATTTTTTGGTTCCCGGGAACGAAATTGGAACAGAAACAAGAAACAAGAAAAACTTGTTTCTTGTTTTTGGAACAATTTTTAAGAACAAATTTTCTCTCTCCTTTCTTTTCTTTTATTTTTTTTTCTTCTTTTTTTCTTTGGCCGGTCGTCGGCCTCGGCCATGGTCGGCGACCGGCCATCGAGGGCCGGCGACCTTGCTGGAGCATCGCCGTGGTTGGGCGAGCCTCGCCATGGCTGGGCAAGGCCGTCAGCCCTCGTCGGCCAGTCGTCGTCCATGGCTGATGCCGCCAGTCCTCGTCGGCCGGTCGCAGGCCATGGCCGAGGTCGGCGACCGGCCAAAAGAAGAAAAAATAAAAAAAAAAAAAAGAAAGAAAAAAATTAAAATATTAAAAAATTAAAATAAAAAGAACACAAATTTACCAAACATGTTTTTATTCTTTTTTTTTTAATTCCTTAACAAGTTTACCAAATACGTTTTTTTTGGTAAAAAATTGTTCTCCGGAACAGTAAATAATTTTTTCTATTTCGTTCTCTAGAACACTTTTTGAATAGAAACACAAACAAACGCACTCTTAATGATTGTCTTCATGCAGGAAGAGCTTCAATTGGCACTACTCAACACTCCTACAGGAGAAAATCTTTTCATTAAATCAAGCACAACATTCCGAAAATGCAACTTTTCAAGACACTTCTAACCTTGCATTTAGATAAAATCCTTTGGAGAGCCTTAGAGATGCAATTGCATCTCCCAAAAGTGAGTAAACAACGTAGCCAAACGCCATTTGTATTTGGTGAAGTCTCGATGAAGTCTTAGTAAAGAAAAAGAAAAAATAAAAGAAAAGGGAAAATAAAAAGAGAAAAAAGAATAGTGACAAAAAAGAGAGGATATGATAGAAAAGAGATAATAAAAAATGTGGGTTGAATACAATAAGTTCGGTCTAGATTGAGAATATAGGCCAATATGTATGAGGTGTTTCTGAACCAGGCCCTGAGGGCTGGTCCAAATTTTTAACCCAGCCCAGACTTAAACGGTCTGGATTATACCACTTTCAAATTTTGATAGATGAAAAAACCAATATCACACTATTAACATCTAAATTTTGTCTTTTTATCTAAAACTTAATCGCATAATTAGTCTCTAAAAAAGTAATTGTAAATTAAATCATTTTCATTAAAATGCATCGCGATTTTATGAAAGTGCATCACATATGGACATTAGGAACATTTGCATTATTAGTATTAATTTTTTTTTTTTTAAAACGGAGCCAGGCCGGGGTAGGGCCAGCCTTAGCCCGGCCCTTCCTTTGCCCTTTTCTTTTTCCCCGCCTGGGCCGATCCAGCCCACTTCTTCTTTTCCTTTTTCCCCGGCCCGGCCCGGCCCTATCTTATTCTCTTCTCCTTCTCTACCGTTGGACGTTGGCTTGCCGACAAACGACGAAAAGGACAGAGAAGGATGAGGCAAGGACGATATGATCGGTTTGGCAATAGCTGGCTTCGCGGCTTGAAAGCGGGGGAGGAGAGCGGCCAACGAGGGGGGGTTAGTCGGTTTTGGGGGCTTCTTCTTCGGCTAGAGGGGGAGAGCGAGGGGGCAACCGGAAGAGCGAGATTCGAGCAAGAGGGCGCGAGAACAACCGAGAGAGAGCAAGTGAGATGGGGAGTGGGGGAGCTAAGCGAAGGACTGAAATTCGTGCCATCGGAGAGGCCTGCCCCCAACGAACGGCAACGCTCGCGGTTTCCTTTTTCAGCGCCCATACTCTCGGTAAGCCCATGTTCTGTTTGTTTCAAATCGGTTCTCCCGATGATCCCAGCTCTGAGACGTGCGAGGCAACCGGACTGAGGCCGACATATTTCCAGTTCGCCATCCAATCGCCGTTGTCGAGTCGGGTAGGGCCATCTCCAGTGACAATGCCCTCGGTTTGTCTCAACTCGACTGAGCCCAAGGCTTGTCGTTCGCCATATATGCTTGTGTTAACTTGAAGGGATCGTTTCGGAGTCTACCTTGGGCATTGTTTGTTTGCTATTTTGATGATTTTGGCTTGGGCTTTTATCTCGGACGTCTCCGGATGCGCCCCCTCGGTTGACACCTACTAGGCGTTTGGCATAATGCCCGAACCAGATCTGCTTTGGCCTCATTGGGTTTTCGGCTTCTGTTTTGTTCTGAACTGTGTCGGGCTTGAGGGGCTATATTTGAGTAGGCTTGGACTTGATGTGAGTTAGAAGAATCTCGGCTTGGTCTGGTTTGCGCCATTTGGACTAGTTTGTTCTTTCGTTTTTTATTATTAAGTTGGGGACGATGAGCCCAGTTCGTGTGAGGGCCTGGGATGTGTGACCCAACGGATTCGAGTCGGTCCCGACCCGGATTAGATCCGGAAACCTTACCCAAATCTCATTTTCGAAAAAAATTTTGAAACATTTTTGTTAAATATTTTTTAAAATATTTTAATTTTTTTTAAAAAATTAAAAACATTTCCCAGAATTTTTTTCTTTTCTAAAATTAGATATATATATATATATATATATATATATATATATATATATATTTGGGGTAGTTTTCTCTAAAAGTGTGGGGAAACCATTGATAAAAAGATCGAGCTCAAAATCGAACAAACTCCTAAGACTTTATGATAGGGTTTTAATGTTTCCATTTTGAGACAATTTATCAATTGGTTGCGTGCTTTCAATATGATGACTATGGCTACCCTTTAGACTAGTTAGGATTGGCAATTACTTATTTCTTAGCATTAAATGCCTTGTCTTTCTCCGCAACTTATCTAATGCTTACTTGCTTGCTGATTCCTAATTTAGTGATTACATGCCTGCATAATCATCTCATATGTTAGTGGATAGATATAAAATCAATATGGACTGCTTGACAAAAAGTGAATAGGATTAGGTACTGAAAATGCACTAATTAGTTAATTAGTGTAATCAAGTCTCCGATTCTAGATTTTTTGATTGTGTAGGAACTGAATATGCTCTCACACTTTACTTGGTTTCAAGCCAACCCCAATAGGCTAATAGCAACTCATTTTTTAGAAAATTTTCAAACCATCAATTTATATACCCGATGTCGCGCAACGTATAGGCTTGGGAGAGCCTACGTCTAAGTCATGGGCCGTAAGCCTGTCCTTTAGGCAATACCTCTAAACTTATATTTCCCTTTATACCGAGGGGTAGGTCGCGACACACATGAGGTACGAACTTAGGAAAATCAACATTTGTGATTGACAAACAAATACCTCTTCCCTTCTAAATTAAGATTTTAAATTTAGGTCAAAATGACATTTTAGTTTTATATTTCACGTTTTAGTAAGGTAATGTCACATGGGAGAGAGGAAATATTAAAAGAAATCATGTCAGCATTTTCCATTAGTCTAATTGGATGGAGTTAACAGAATGACTCGATTGCACCAAATTGACAAATTTTAGGACGTGATTGTACTTTTTATAAGTTAGTTATAGGATTGCATTACACTTTTGTGACAAGTTTTAAGACTTCTAATGTACTTATCCCTAATAAATAACAACAATGATCACATTGTCCATTCTTCTATAGTAACATTGGAATCCCTTATCCTCATGATATTATTTAACTTAATCTTTATAGAATACATGTGAACATGATTGTCATTTCATGTTTTGGATTCTAATTATTTAGGTAGATGTAAACATAAACATATAAGTGAAGTCTTGGGAAAATTGTCCAAAAAGTCCTAAACCTATTGCACTTTTGCCAATTCAGTCCTAAACCTTTTAATTTTGCTAATTGAGTCCTAAACCTTTTCACTTCTTATCAATTCAGCCTATCCGGCCAATTTTGGCCGGAAAATGCTGACGTGGACGCTGGCGGTGCCATGTAGCACCGTCGGCGCCGACGTGGACAATTTTTAATAATTTATTTAATTTTTTTGAATTTTTTTCTTTTTTTTTTTTTTACTTTTTCCTTGGCCTTTTTGGTGACCGGCCACCGGCCACGGTGCAACGGCCGGCCACCGCCACGCCTAGTTGGTCGGGCTCGCTCGCCTGTGCAAGGCCTGGCCGGGTGAGGAAGAGCACCAGCGAGGGGAGCCCTCGCCTAGGCGCGGCCCGGCAAGGGTTGCTTGGGCGAGGCTGGCCCTCCCCCAGGCCAGGGCGACCTCGCTAGGCAAGGCTGCCCTGGCCCTCGCCCTTGGTCGAGCGGGTGTTGGCTTGTGGCCGGTGGCTGGCTGTCGCTCACCCGGCCAGGGGTGAGGCCAACGCTCGCCTGGGCGAGGGCAAGCCCCGGCGAGGGCTCCCTTGCTAGATCCGGTGAGGTCGAGTCCTCGCCGGGCCTGTTGACACCTAAATTTTTTGTAATTTGTTTAAGTGTTTATTAATTGCATTGGAAAATTAGGGATTAATTTCTAATCCCTTAACAAAAAATTTTCACTAAAATTGCATCACATATAGACATTAGGAGCATTTGTGTCACTAGTTTTAAAATTTGTCAAAAAAATTATTACAAAAAAATTAAATAAAAATTTCGAAATTTAAAAATAAAAAAAAAAAGAAAAAGGAAAAGGAAAAAAAGAAAGAAGAAAGAAAATTAAAAAAAAAAAAGTCATTAAAAGGTATCGTGTTTTCATTATGGCATGACATATTGAATGGTCTTTATTTTTCCAAAATTGTCATATAAAAAAGTTTAAAAAAAAAAAAGATTCATTAAAAGGTATAAAAATCGAATGAGGCCGAGTATATGGGTCTTTCTTCGTGCATGGGCTGGCCCATCTCCTTTTATTTCAACCCGGCCCGTGCGCAGATCATCTTCCTCCCCTCACAACATCCACGCTTCTGCAAAAAAGGAGAAAAGAGGAGGGTACAAATAGAGGAGTAGAGGATCGCGAAGGCAGAGGACGGCGTGATCCTAGGGTCGGAGATCAAGCAACCGCGACAAGCTGGCGGTGGCAGAAGCCATATGCGCTTGTCGTTGGCCGAGCTTAAAAGGAAGAGAGCAAAGAGAGGATGAGGGGGTTCTCGGCTAGTCTTTGGGGTTGAGAGAGAGCAAAGAGAGTAAAGGGCGAGCTAAAGGAAGAGAGTGAGACTGAGAGAGCGTTTCGCCGTCGCCTGAAGTGCACTCGTTGCTCGCCGTCCGAACTAGGTAGGCTTCTCTAAGCCTTGTGCTTCTTTTCAAGGTCTCGGGCCGGAGCTCACGGCCGACCAGTTCGCGCGAGCTCCGGCCCCATTGGTCTTCTATGAAAGCTTTTTAATGTCTTAGTATATGTTGATAGACGTCTAGGTTTATATCGAGTCCATATCAAGCCGAAAATCCTTTGGTTCATTTGTGTGCGCTAACCAGTTGATGAAATGCTTGAAAGAGATTCGAGTCTGTGAGTACGTTGTGGCTAAAGACACTTACTGTGTTCACATCTGTTCGAGTGTAATATGTAAGAGTTTTCTTTATGTGGACTACATTAATTGAGATTATAATTACTGTTTTACGGAGTTGGTCTACTAAGGTAAGGCATAAGGTTTTCTTAATAGTCAAATATGGGCTTGGCATTGTGTGGGCCGAGTTGGGCCTGGTCCGTGATGAGAGGGCCCGTCCAAAATTCTATAAATAGCGCTAAGGTCCCTCCTCTAGCCCTCATTCTTCCCTGAAGTCTCTCTCACCTCACATAAGGCAAACCGTGAGTGGTGGTCTCATCGAGTCAGGAACCGAGGGTCATAGAGGAGAAGATCTTCAACGTTAAAGGCTCGGATTGCTGTTGGATCATCGTCATTCCACATAAAGAACGATGGATTCCTAATAAGGTACACAAATCTTCGTATTCTGCTCCTACATGTTCGGTTTTCTAGCTACATTGATCCTGGGAAGTCGCCTCGGCGGCCAACATTTGGTATTAGAGCCTCGTAGCCTAAAACCTGAACTGTTGCTTCTGGCCTGTTTTCAGAAAATTTGCGTGTCGAAACTTGATTTTGAAAACAAATTTGAATTCTTCTCGTCAAGCTGAGCGTTTCGGTGTGTAGCACGCCTCTAGTGGAACCCAAATGCGCCGGCGATGAGAAGTTCGGATTTCGCCTACCCTTGGGACGTTTCGCTCGTTTTCATGAATTTTGGTCCGATGAAAGTGATTTTTTTTATTGCATATATGGCTTCTCCTCGTCTATATGAGCATTTTGGTGGGTGGAAAGTCTCTAGAAGATGCCAGAAACAGCCGCATGCGCCTCCATGCGCCGAGACGGAGCTCGGAGGCGGTGACACGCACCACCACGCTGTCTCGCGTGCACGCGCGCGCTAACGGGTGGCTCACGCGTGCGCATGCGCGCCGACGCGTGGACCGCCACGCGGCTTCACGCGCGCAGACTGCATCGGTGATGATGACGTCATTTGTGACGTCATCCCGCCGACTCGCCACACCATCGACATGTGTTGATGATGACGTCACCGCCATGTGGCATGTGGCGTCATTGATGATGTCACCATTGATCGACTCGGGATGACCGGGTTGACCCAAACCGGTTGACCGTTGGCTGGTCGGACCGTTGACCGGTCGGACCGGCATTGGGCCGGTTTTCGTGTGCCAGCGCGTGCGGCGTGTGAGGGCTCATGCGAGCTCCGATTGGAGCGTGGTTTGGACTGTTGTGCTCATATGAATGTTCTCTACACTATTATGTATTGATGTGTTATTTTTGATGATTTTATGAATATGAAAATGCATGTGAAACCCTAAGGTACGTGTTTTCAAGGTATTTTTTTGCATATTTTTCATGTATTTCTCTATAGTTTTGGAAATATATTACAAGATCACATGTATATTATCACATAAGGAATGTGTAGAGCATTGATTCATTGATAACATATATAAAGTTTAACATGTATCAATGAATGGATTAATGTGATTGGCATGACGTGTGATTTTAGTGACGAATTGCCTCTGTCATCAAGTCTAAAATCACATGTGAGAGGTAGATGTGAGTCATAAAGTTATATCTCTGATATGAGAGAATTTCGATAATTCAGTTGGGTTGACCGCCAAAGTGGCACACTTAATTGGATTTGAGAAACATCCGTCTTATATCGTAATGGGATGTCTTTTATTCTAATGCATGTTTATACTCCCAAAGAAGGTAATTGTGTGTTAGTTCATGGAAGGGTGCATGTACATCATATGGTTGAGGAGTGACTGACCCTAGTGGTTCATACACCCAAAGGTGGTGAATTTGCAAAAAGTCAGAATATATTCTCATGACCGCTGTCATGTGGAGCATATGCAATTGTATGTCATGTATTCTGCCCAAAGGTATTTATATAATGATGCATGTAACTCTTAGGACGTGTACTTATAAAGTTTTCAAGTTACATAGTACTCACATAGTGCCAATTATATATGCTACTTGTTATTAAGTTACATTATCTATAATGACAGCTCCATTGTTATTGAGGTTCCCATTGGTCAAATTTTAAGTAGTAAAGAGGAATTTTTATGACGTATGGATGCTGGTAAATATTGATATTACACTTACTTTTAATAAAGCTAACAATCTCACTGTTAGTGATATGAAATTAGAATGTATTCCTTGCTGCTTAAGAAATGGAAATTGAATTTGTCCATCATGCATAAGGCATTCCATTGAGGAACACTTGAAAATAGTTTACCAGCTGGCTGCTTTATTAGAAGGATGATGAAAGCCTTGGTGACTTGAAATTGTGTCTTGTTTATTGCCGAGATTGGTATAAATGCAAGGACTCTTCAACATAAGATGGGATGGTTCTGATGAGATTAAGTATTACGTCATAAGGATGGTAGATTTGAAGTCCATAATCATACTCATAAGGGTATTCATAAAACTACCGGTCATTTTGATAATCTAATCTTAAGATAACACATATTGAAAGAAATTGTGTCATTTATTACTCTTGTAGGAAGAAATGACACATAAATACATCGTAATGTATAAGAATTGTGAAATCACAAACAGTAAAGTATCTAGAGTTCGACAAAAATGTAGAGGATAGTTGCTTTTAGATTATTAAAGATAATAGTATGGTGGGGACCATTGTATCTTTGGTTGTCTTTTCCTATATAGATAATTGTGGAGTCTTTTACACTATATATTAAGCTTGTGAGGTTCATGATATTGTTATTGATACGATTCCTGATGAAGTTTTTCAAGCCTCTCAAGTGCTAGATAAAATTATAGTAGCTTCATCAAGAGATCTGTTACGGAAAATATTCAATTATACCACCATACTATATAGTCTATTTGTAATAGCATAATTACGATATCTACTATGTGGTCGAATTAATGACTTGTTTGTACAATTGTTGTTTCTTGTCTTCAATCTGATTTGTGGTTAGACATAATGAAAAGATGAGATGCAATTTATAAAATGTGATAGTGTTTGGGAGCCTATTGAATTGGTTGAGGGTCACAAGCTCATCCGTTGCAAATGGGTGTATGAGAGTAAGAGTAATTTCAAGGAAAACATTGAGAAGTTTAAACTCAAATCACTAATAAAATGTTTCACTCAGAGAAAAGTTTAGTCTTTTCTAAAGACTATTTCAGAGTGAATATGGTATTACTGACTCATTTTTATTAGATATATGATTGTTATTGTGTTTCTCAATGAATACCTTGATAAAGAAGTTTATGTGGAATAACCCAAAGGTTTTGCAGCGGATGATTTAGGTAAGCTTGTGAGTAAACTAAAAACCCTTATTGATGGCCTTAAGAGAGACTGTAGATCAGACGATGTTTGAAATTTTATAATGTTATCACTTCATTCAGTTTTGCTGAAAATAAAGTAAATAGGTGTATATAATACAAGGTCAATGGGAGAAAATTTAGTTTTCTCAGATTCCATGTAAGTGATAACTTACTTGTGATAGCAACAATGGATTACTGCATAAGATAAAATGAATATTGTCGAGGATTTTTTACTTGAAAAACCCTGGTCAAGTACCTTTTGTCCTTGGTATTGAGATCTATAGAGATCGTTCTTGGCATATATTAGATTTATCTCAAATTGCATATGTGGATTGTATTTTGAAAATATTCAATAAGCTTAGAGTTGCTGCTATTGTTAGGACTGATAGATTGAATATCTGGTATTGTCCTTGTTCAAATTTTGGGAAAACCCAAATAAACAATATACTTCATGCTAGTGCACTCATAAGTGTCATACATGCTTAAATTTGCATTAGGCTAGATGTTGCTTTTACAGCAAAACTTTTAGATAGATATCAGTCAAGTCTAAAACATGATCATTGGATTGCTGCCAATGATGTTTTGAGATCCTAAAAAGGACAAGAAAACTACATGTTGACAAATATGTTCAAGATCTAGAGCTAGTAGGGTATTCGAATGCAAATTTTAATAGCTATAAGGATGACAAGAAGTTGATAACATAATATCTCTTTGTATTAGCAAAAGGTGCAGTGTTATGACAAAGTATTAAACAGAAATTTATGTTATCCTTTATCGTATAAACGGAGTTTATAGCATGACTTTTAACTACTACTCAAGATATTTGACTTCAGAACCTCATTAAAGAGTTGATTATATTTGATATTATGAACAGACCCATACAGCTGTATCGAGACAATAACTCATCAATGTTGTTTGTCAACAACAATAAGGGTCTCAAGGGGTCTAGATATATGACGGTCAGGTTTCTGACCATAAAGAAACAATACAAAATAGTGACACTATAGTAGAGCATATTTCCACAGATGATGTGGTTGTAGACCCACTAATTAAAGATTTTCGCCCTTGTATACTTGAACGACATGTCGTGACATGGGTTAAGGAGCATCATTGGATGTTGTTATTTAGTGGGAGCTATTTTGATTTTGCTCTAATAAAGTTTATATATGTTGCACATTCAATAAAGTGTTCATGAATGTGTGGTCACCATATTGAATTGATTATATGTAATGAAAATCTCAAGGTATTGTGTAAGCCTTGAGTGAGGGCTGGGGCATCTGGTTATCAACCTTGAACATATGTCTTGATTATACATAAAGAAATGTTAACCATAAAGATAAGACATATGTGGGTTCATTAGAACCATAAAGATATTCTCTAGTGGCACATCCGATTTTCTGTGACATTTAAGGTAAGAGAATAGTGACCGACAAGGGAGATAACACATAAGGTAAAACTTTTTATAAGGTGTTATCTGTACCATATTGAATCCATATCAATAAAATTGAAAGCATACGTGACCATGGAAGGCTCTGTATGAATACATGCAGTTACTGCTATGATTCATTGTTGGAGACTTTATGGAGTAGGATTGACAATTAAGAATTGCCACTAGATCAACATAAATGTGCGCACATAAAGAACAGTCTCAATTAATATAGTTTAAGTGGGAGAATGTAAGAGTTTTCTTTATGTGGACTACATTAATTGACATTGTAATTACCGTTTTACGAAGTTGGTCTGATAAGGTAAGACATAAGGTTTTCTTAATGGTCGAATATGGGCTTGGCATTGTGTGGGCCGAGTTGGGCCCGGTCCATGATGAGAGAGCCCGTCCAAAATTTTTTCACTAAAATTGCATCACATATAGACATTAGGAGCATTTGCGTCACTAGTTTTAAAATTTATAAAAAAAAAATTATTACAAAAATTTAAATAAAAATTTCGAAATTTAAATAAATAATAATAAGAAAAAAGAAAAAGGAAAAGGAAAAAAAAAGAAAGAAGAAAAAAAGTAAAAAAATCATTAAAAGGTATCGTGTTTTCATTATGGCACGCCATATTGAATGGTTTTTATTTTTCCAAAATTGTCAAATAAAAAAATTTAAAAAAAAAAACATTCATTAAAAGGTATAAAAATCGATTGAGGCCGAGTATATGGGTCTTTTTTCGTGCATGGGCTCGCCCACATATCTTTTCCTTTTCTTTTTTTGCACTTGGGCTGGCCCATCTCCTTTTATTTCAACCCGGCCCGTGCGCAAATCATCTTCCTCCCCTCACAACATCCACGCTTCTGCAAAAAAGGAGAAAAGAGAAGGGTACAAATAGAGGAGCAGAGGATCACGAGGCCAAAGGATCGCGAAGGCAAAGGACAGCGTGATCCTAGGGTCAAAGATCAAGCAGCCGCGACAGGCTAGCGGTGGTAGAAGCCATGCGCGCCTGTCGTTGGCCGAGCTTAAAAGGAAGAGAGCAAAGAGAGGATGAGGGGGTTCTCGGCTAGTCTTTGGGGTCGAGAGAGAGCAAAGAGAGTAAAGGGCAAGCCAAAGGGAGAGAGTGAGACTGAGAGCGTTTTTCCGTCTCCTAAAGTGCGCTCGTTGCTCGATGTCCGAACCAGGTAGGCTTCTCTAAGCCTTGTGCTTCTTTTCGAGGTCTTGGGCCGGAGCTCATGGCCGACCAGTTCGCGCGAGCTCCGGCCCCATTGGTCTTCTATGAAAGCTTTTCAATGTTTTAGTATATGTTGATAGACGTCTAGGTTTGTGTCGAGTCCATATCAAGCCGAAAATCCTTTGGTTCATTTGTGTGTGCTAATTGGTTGATGAAATGCCTGAAAGAGATTCGAGTCTGTGAGTATGTTGTGGCTGAAGATACTTATTGTGTTCACATCTGTTTGAGTGTAATATATGTCCCTTAGTGGATCTTGAGTGTTGCTTGCGCATATTATGTTGATCTTTACTCAAATCCAAGCGTCGAGTGAGCCCGTACGCCCCTTTTAGCTGTTGCACACTCAATGTTTGACAAAATGTCTCAAAGAGAACCGAGAAGCAACTTGCGTTCAAACTCGGTCTAATTTGCGCTTGTTCATATATATGTTGGACCATGCCTGTCTTTTATGTTTTCATCGCGATTTCATGCTTTTTTCGTGAAGTAATCATGTGTGTTTGAGCCGGGGGATGTTTGCATCCAAAAATGGTTTAGCAGCCGTCGGAGTTAGATGGTCGGCGTTGAGTTGCGCCGATAGGGGTGGTTTGGTGTTAGAAGGAATGCTAGCTGCTTCAGTTATTGTTACTATTCGAATTAGTTTTGGTAAAGAAACAAATTTTGGTGAGGAATGTCGTGAGGAAGGAGAAGACAGCCTTTGGGAGGGTTGAAGGCATGCGGGGGGGCAAGCACGCAGGAGAAGAAGACCAAAAGAAAAAAAATAAAAGAAAAAACAAGAGAAAAAGAAAAGTATGGAAAAAGTGAAAATGTAAAACAAAATATTGAAAAAGAAAGGAAAAAGCTGGTATCAGAAGGAGGAATCGCAGGAGGGGGAGTGCGCAGTGAGAAGAGACAAATGAAAGGAAATTTTTTTAATTATTTTTTTAAAATCGAAAATGATTTTTAAAAAAAGAAAAAAAATCCAAAAGTGTTGGATCCGGGTTTGGGTTGGGTCCACGGGCCGGATTGGGTTTACCCGGTCCAAACCCTTTTTCGTGAAATATAATAATATTATATATTCAAAATTAAAAAATATAAAAAATTTCGAAAAATTCAAAAAATTCAAAAAAATTTTCCGAAAATTCAAAAACTCAGAAAACATTAAAAAAAAATCGACTCTTTTTCTAAAATAAATAAAAATTAATTAATTAATTTTTAAAAAATTTAAAAATTTAAAAAATTTAAAAAATTTAAAAAATTTAAAAACTTAAAAATTTAAAAAATTTAAAAAATTTAAAAATTTTAAAAAATTTAAAAAAAAACTAAAAATATTAAAATTAAAAATAATTTTTTTTTTTTAAAAACTAGAAATTGCGGGGTTTGATTAGGAATTACTATGTATTGCATTTTTAGTGTAATTAGTCCTTTAATTGCTAGTATATTGACTATATTATATGTTTAATCTACGTGTTTAACTATGTTTGCAATTATTTAGTTGCTTATGTTAATTTTACTACAATTAGGATCTTAATAGCAATGACTATTACTTTAATGATTACGCACCCGCATGATCACCACACATGTTAGTGGATATGTATAAAATCAATCTAAATTGCTTGCAAAAAAAAAATTGTTAAAATGAACAAGATTAGGTATCGAAATTGCACTAATTAGTCAATTAGTGTAATCAAGTCCTCGACCCTAGGTTCTCTGGTTGCGTAGGAAGTGAGGTACACTCTCATATTTCACTTGGTTTCTAGCCAACCCTAATAGGCTAGTGGCGACTCCTTTTGTACAAAAATTCCTAAAGAATATCCCAATTTGACGCGGGGTATGGGCTTGAGAGAGCCCATGCCTAATTATGGGCCTTAGGTCCGTCCTTTAGGCAATACTCCTAAACCTGTTCCCTCCACTTGAGGGTAGGTTGCGATAGGGTCGGGGCGGCCTCACCCGGCGTCGCTGTCGCTCGGCCGACGCCCGGCGAGGCCGCCCTGGCCTGGGGGAGGGTCGGCCTCGCCCAGGCGACCCTTGCTGAGCCGCGCCTGGGCAAGGGCTCCCCTCGCTGGTGCTCCTCCTCGCTCAGCTGGGCCTCGCCTGTGGCGGGTGAGGCCAACCGGCTAGTGGTTGGCCACCGGAAAAGGCCAAGGAAAAAGCCAAAAAGAAAAAAAGAAGAAGGAAAAAACAGAAAAAAATCAAAAAAATTAAAAAAATTAAAAAAATATATTAAAATATTATTAAAAATTGTCAACGTCAGTGTCGACAGTCCTACGTGGCACCGCTGGTGTCCACGTCAGCATTTTCAGGCCAAAATTGGCCGAATGGACTGAATCGGCAAGAAGTTAAAATGTTTAGAACTCAATTAGCAAAGTTAAAAGTGTTATGATTGAATTGACAAAAGTGCAATAGGTTTAGGACTTTTTGGACAATTTTCCCGTGAAGTCTCTGATTTGCTATTACAGTGTTTAATTATAATATGTAAAAACTTGTTTGGAGATAAATAATTTCATGGTTTGATATACACAACTATGACTACTTAAATAATAATTCCGATTTTTCTTTTGTCAATCATGGAGTAACAAATTCAAGTAATCTTAGTTACATAAAAATAATTATTTCCATGAGATCAATAATTAATAATACTTGATTTTGGATAGACGGGAAATGTTTAGGCTAAAAGGTGGAATAACAATTCCATTAAAATTAAAACTAGATTATATATATATATATATATATATATATAGAGAGAGAGAGAGAGAGAGAGAGAGAGAGAGAGATATGTATGTATGTATGTATGTATGTATGTATGTATGTATGTATGTATGTATGTATATTTGCAGTCAATATTGACATCCAAAAAAAGGAAAAGTACTAAAAAAATCATAAACATATTACACTGATACCAATTTAATATTAAACCTTTCAATTTGACTAATTGAATCCTAAATCTTTTCGCATTGGTACTAATTAAGTCTATCGACTATTTTATGCCAGAAATTACTGACTTGGATCTCGATTGTCTTACGTGACACACCCAAGTGCCGAGTGGATATTTTTATTTAATATTTAATTATTTTTGGATTATTTTTTAATTTTTTTATTGATTTTTTCCTTTTTCTACATTTCTTCTCTTTTCCTTCTTTCCTTTTCTTCTTTTCGCTTTTTTTTTTTTCCCTTTCTTCCTTATTTTTCCTCCACTAGCCTCCGTCATGGTCGATGAGGACGAGGACTAGTCTCACCTGGACAAGGCCCCTTGCCAATGCCAAAGGCGACGAGGGTTGGGCAGGGTCACCTCACCAAATTTGGCAAGGGGCGACCTTGCCAATCTGGCGAGGGGACCTTTGCCCAATCATCACTGACCCTGACCAAAGGCTAATGAGTGTCGGTATTGTTTGTTGCCAATGAGGGCATCTTGACCCTCACCCTTATCAGCAGTCAGCGACTTTCGTCGGCCATCATAGAGGCCAATGGAGGAAAATAAAGAAGAAAGGGGGAAAAAGAAAGGAAAGAAAAGAAAAGAAGGAAAAAGAGAAGAAAAAAAGGAAAAGGAAAAAATCTTTAAAAATTTCAAAAAAATCGAAAAATAATTAAATATTATATAAAAATATCTATGTTAAAGCTAGTCGTGTCATGTAAGACAACTGGTGTCCATATTGGTAATTTTCGGCATAAATTAGCTAGATAGACTAAATTAGTACCGATACGAAAATGTTTAGGACTAAATTGGTCTAATTAAAATGTTTTAAACTGAATTGATATCAATGCGATAGGTTTAGGATTTTTCTTGTACTTTTTCCCCAAAAAATGTGAAGATGTAAATGTGAACAATCAAATTGAGTTATATATCCAACAGTGATAATCTTCATAGAATTTCTTAGAAACTTCCTGCAATGGCACTCATCGTAATTTCACCAAAAGCCATCCCCCTAATTATAATAATGTACATATAAAACATAAAAAAGAAAAAGCTTGGCATTGCTTTCTGCTCGCTCCCAAAGTCAATTCAAAGGAGAACAAATTTCTCGGGAGTTCCCACGCCTTTTCTCCTCCTCCTTTTCTTCCTCTTTAAGGGGCTATCTGAGATTGAGTGTTTGTATAATTGAAAGAAAACCCATTTGGGCTTTTGGCTTGTATTCTTTTGGGCAGGAGGAAAAAGAGCCATCCTTCATGGCATGGAGGCTCTCCATCTTTTGTTCTTGGGGTTTGGGTTTTTCAGGAAATCCTACTCCTCTCTGCATGCAAAGACTGCATTTTTAAAAGGAAAAACAACCCCTCTTTTTTTATGTTTCTTTTTCATCTTGTGGTGTTGTAGCGGGGATGTGAAATTCTCTGCTCTGGTACAATCTATGATCTCTTTCTTACCACTGTTTTGCCAATAAAGGAAAAAAAAAAAGTTGCACTGCATGCGGTCTCAGATTGTCCTCTCTCTCTCTCTCTCTCTCTCTCTCTCTCTCTCTCTCTCTCTCTCTCTCTCTCTCTCTCTCTCTCTCTGGAGAAAGGAAGGGGAGGCCAACAATTTCATGTGAAGTAGAGAGAATTTTGCATTTCTGTGACTGTTTAAGATTCCATGAAGGAAGCATCCATATAATGTCGATCAGTAGAATACAAACAACTTTTTGGTGGGAAATACTGACACAAGCCGAGTATCGGGAATTATCTGCAGAAACTTAATTAGATCTTTACACATGTTGGCGTTCTGCTTGTAATTAGGCCTCATGGGGGACATGCATCCTCAACTTCATTCTCTGCTCTTTGGTTTTGGAGATATAGCTACTCCGCAAGCTAATTGGAGGTTTGTCATGGTGAATCTTAATTTAGTAGTTTTTTTTACTATACCTCCTTGCTTAAAATATATGTCAGTTTGACTTGATAGTGTGTTCTTCATTCTTGGCACTTATGACTGCTCAAAATTCTGGCGTGGGCCAACCTTGCTAGCCTCTGGCATTGGCAAGGGGCGAGCTCACCCAATCTAGCAAGGCTTGAGACTTGCCGCTAGGAGCTGCAAGCTCAAGCCTCACTGTCCAAGGTCGCGAACTAGCCCAATTCAATGAGACTCGAGGCTCACTGGCCTTGAGTGAGGTCACGGCCTTTGGTGGCAGGCTTGATCTCATTGTTAGAGGCCACAACTCGCCTGATCTAGTGAGCCAAGCTCACTAGCGATAAGCTGAGAAGAAGAAGAAAAAAAGGAGAAAAGAAAAAAAAATTTGATTTTAAAAAATTTAAAAAAATTAAAATTCGAATTTTTAAAATATATCTTTATAAAAACAATTGTTTCATTAGCCAATATATTTAGAAAATGTTTTCAGATCCTTTCAAAGGAAAAATTGTTTACCTGAATTCAAACTTTGGTAATAAGATATTTTCCGTTGATTAGGAAAATATTTTTCATTAACTTATTTTTTTAAGCGAATCAAAGGCTGAAAAATGAGGAATATTTTTGGTGAATAAATGCGTCAAGCAAGTCGTATACCATACCGTATTCTCTCCACGCGAAAACCTGCGGTGGGTGGAGTCAAGATATTGACGCGTCAAAATACACGGTGAGACTATGTCCACTCGCTTTTGACATCAATGGCCTAGGTCATTCCCCTCCCTCTGTCTCTTTGTCCGGTTCTCCCTAATAGGCGTTGAGTTCCGCGATTCCAGCGACGTAGTCTAGAGTTCCAGCAGGATGGCATTGCTCTCAGCTCTCACGTCAGAGATTGCGATCCCAGTTTGCGCCATGGTCGGGATCGCGTACTCCTACTCCCTGGTGCAGTGGTTCCTCGAGTCGCGCAACAGCCACAACCTCGAGGACGAAGAGCAGGACTTGACCAGCGTTAAGGCCGAGTGTGACAAGATGACGAGGGACGTCTCTAAAGGTGACTTCGTGAAGATCCTATAGCTTCACAACTTCTCTGCCTTATAAAACTGTTCATTAACAGATTTTTTTTCCGGGTCAGTCTCGCATCTGCCTGAGCAATAGCGACAGATTCGAGTCTTGTAATCTGTTGATAGCTCAGCGAAGTCACGAGCTTCTGCTGCTTGTGGCGTGACTCATTTTTAGGGTTTGTAACAGCTGCTAGGGCTTTGAGCGATGCATCTGAGTACAGCAGCATAGGGCGTGCATGGTTGTGTTTTTTTTCTTTTCTATTTATGAACAAAAATTATGTTTTTTTGTTCCCGGAAACACATTTGGAACAGAAATAAGAAACAAAAAAAACCTATTTCTTGTTTCTGGAACAATTTTTAAGAATAAATTTTCTCTCCCCTATTTTTTTCTTCTCTTTTTCTTCTTCTTTTTTCTTTGGCCGGTCGCCGGCCTCGGCCATGGCCGGCGACGCTGTTGAGGGCCGGCGACCTTGCCGAAGCGTCGCCGCCCGCCGAGGCTCGGCCGCCTTGGTCGGGCGAGCTCAAGCTCGCCCAGATCCGACGAGGTCGAGCTCGCCCAGCCACCGACGAGGCTCGGCGAGCTCGGCCTTGCTAGATCTGGGCAAGGCCACCGGCCCTTGTCGGCTGGTCGCGGTCATGGCCGAGGGCAATGACCGGCCAAAAGAAGAAAAAAAAAAGAAAAAAAGGAAAAATAAAATAAAAATATTAAAAATTAAAAGAAAAAAAAAAAAGAACATAAATTATACAAACGTGTTTTGGTTCTTTTTATTTATTTATTTCCGGAATAAGTTTACCAAACGCATTTTTTTGGTAAAAAATTATTCCTCGAAACAGAAATAATTTTTTCTATTTTTGTTCCCTATAACAATTTTTTAACAGAAACACAAACAAACGCACCCATAATATTTACTCATGCAGATCTCTTCTCACGAAGATGGTTGTTGGGCAGAGGGTTGAGTGGTGTAGCTCTTGTCCTTTTGGCTTTAATAGCATTTTCATTTTATAATTTACATTTTCTTTCATATAGTTTAATGGCATTACATAATCTATCCTTAAGGAAAACATTTCTAGAAGCAAAATCCAAACACCAGAAAATTACTTCCCTCTTGTTTTCATGCCTCCACCAAACAAGGGAAAATCAATCACTTTCCTCTAACGTAAAGTTTTCCATTAAACCAACGCGTAAAGTCTAATAGGCCCAATCTTTCATATCCTCCTTATGAGTACAAACAGAATTTTCTTTGTACATTTGATTCATTTCCAATTATCTATATAATAGATTGAGACCGTTTGTTTTGCAGAAAATTTTTTATCCAAAAATATTTGTCTCAATTTCTAGCGATTGGATCACTTAGGAAATGAATAAATATAAAATATTTTCATAGACAACAGAAAATCTATGCTTAAATTCAGGAATACGATTTTCATTTTTAAAAGTTAGAAATCATTTTCTCAAATACAACTAGACATCGATGTTTGAATTAGAGATCTCGGCATTTGTGCGCAAGGACCCAAATGCCCGTGCTTGAGTTCTTAGCAGCCTTGTTCCCTTGAGACTAAGCTCATGACCTTGATGCTCGTGCCTAGGTCTTTGCTGGTTGTGCCCAAGTCCCCGAGACTTTGATTGCAGAGCTCGGCCCTGTGGCTAGCCCCAATAGTTGAGCTAAATTACCCAAGGCTAGGCCTAGGGCCTAAGCACTTGAGGCTGTATTCATAAGAGGAAAAAAATAATTTTTTATGATTTAGAGAAGTATATATTTATGAAAATTTGATTAAATAAATTTTTATTTGGGATAAGTGCATTTGAAGTCCTAAAACTTGTCATGAAAGTGTAATTAAGTCCTAAAACTTATCACAAAAATGCAATCGAGTCCTAATACTTACAAAAAAAATGCAATTAATCCTAAAACTTGTTACAAATGTACAATCGAGCTCTAAAATTTTCAAAAAATTCAAATAGCTGAAGGATTTGATTGATATTATTGCACTTTTTCAAAGTTTTATGATTTATTTGTACTTTTGTGATAAGTTTTAGGACTTAATTGCATTTTCTAAAAAATTTAAGAGTAGATTGCACTTTTGTAACAAATTTTAGGACTTTCAATGCCCTTATCCCAATTGATAATATAGCATGTGCAACTCTTATATCGCACAAATAGTGCACATCTTTTCAAAAAAATAAAAGCAAATTTTTTTCTTTCTAAAAGACAGAAAATAATTTCCAATTTATATACAAATTCCAGCTGAACACTGAGAAATGTTGTCATTTTCCAGAAAAATCTCATGTGAACATAATTTTTAGAAATGTCAAATCATTTGCGAAACAAACAGGGCCTAGGTTAATTTCTTTCTTCCTTTTGGTTTTTGGCTGTTATAGGAAGCTTGGTTACGCAACTATTGACACAACGTAAAGTTGATAAAAACTAGGATAGTAATTTTTTTCTATGTAATTGGCTTTAGTAGAAGCATATTGTATTAAAAAGGTGAATTGCTGAGGATGTACAACCTTCGATTTTTAATGTATTTCTTCACTACATCAGTGAATGTTTTAAAGGGATTTATCACCATACGTTGTGATTTGGTGCAGAACATTTCTCATTTTCGTGAGATTGTCATTCTTGATTTTTCATACTTGTGACAAAACACTCTTTCTATAATATTAGTTAAGAATACATAGGTAAGGAACCTGTTTATCTAAAGTTCTCTTTTGTGTTAATTTATTGCTTCTCCTAACTAAAGTCCTTATATGCGACAATGTTTCGTACCTATTACTTATCACTCTGATTTGAATAATCTTTCGAACTAGAGCATCATCAGTTCTATAGTAGTTCACCGTTCTCTGCTTCTAGTTCTAACATATAAGTTCAGTTCTAACTTTAGTTCTAATATTTTTCCATACTCTCGATTCAATCTTTGGTTCTCACCTATTGTTTGTTGTAGGTCATAGCACGTTTCTAGGTTTTTTTGTTTGTTTGTAATGCTTTAATTTTAAAGTAATGTTTAGATGTATTTACAACAGTATTCTGGTTCTGGGACGTTGTCCTCAATCTTCAGTTCTTTGTATTTCATTAAGTACTTTGCAGAACCGTGTACTTTCTTTCATCCCTTTTCCCTTCTTGTCCTACTCAATATGTTCTTGTCACTCTTTCGCCAGTGGGATTTGACACTTGAACTGTCCAGCTTGCCAAACGTGAACTGTAATAGACACCATATCATCCTAAGTTACTCTTTCGGAGGAGCTGTAGGTCAGGCTTTTTTTTTCCTTGGCACTAGGTTGCGCAAAACTAGGCAACGGAATGAATTAACTGGATTTGACTGAATTATACCTTCTTTCATCACCCATAAGTAGAATGTCAAGAATCAGATTGTTGCTTTGTTTGCTTGATAGAGACTTAAAGAGCCTGAGTCATCGTTTGTGATTGAACAGGTGTGGAAGGTTTTCTGTTAATGGAGTACCGGTATGGCGGGATTTTCATGGTTGCTTTTGCGATCATAATCTTCCTCTGCCTTGGCTCTGTTGAGAGCTTCAGCACCCAAAGCCAGCCTTGCAAGTTGGATCCTTCAAACATGTGCAAGCCTGCACTTGCCACTGCCGTTTTCAGTGCTGTTTCATTCCTACTTGGTGCTTTCACATCAGTCCTCTCTGGTTTCCTTGGCATGCAAATCGCTATCTATGCTAATGCCAGGACTGCCTTGGAAGAGAGGAAGGGTGGTGTTGGAAAAGCTTTCTTTTCTGCTTTCAGGTCTGGTGCAGTGATGGGATTTCTTCTTGCTGCTAATGGTCTTCTCGTGCTCTATATTGCAATCAATCTGTTCAAGCTGTACTATGGCAATGACTGGGAAGGTCTTTTCAAGGCTATTGCCGGTTATGGTCTTGGTGGATCTTCCATGGCTCTCTTGGGAAGAGCCGCTGGTGGAATTTATGCCAAGGCAACTGATGTTAGTGTTCATCTGGTTAAAGAGACTTGGCCAATTACCCTAGTAGATCGTGGATTCCCAACTGTATGGACTCTCTTACTGAAGCTCTATCTCCTAAGTTTATCACTTACTTGTAGTAAATGAGGTTGACCTTAATCTTTCAGGTGATTTATGACTATGTTGGTGATATCGTCGGGGATATTTCTGGTATGGGGACTGATATTTTTGGCTCCTATGCCGAATCATCCTGCGCTGCCCTTGTTGTTGCTTCCATCTCTTCTTTCGGAAAAGATCACAACTACTCTGCTATGTGTTATCCCCTGCTTATCAGCTCTATGGGTATTCTTGTTTGTTTGATGACAACTCTCTTTACGGCCAACTTCTCAAAAATCAAGGAAGTGAAGGAAATCAAGCCTGCATTGAGGAAGCAACTTATTATTTCCACAATTCTAATGACTTTTGGAATTGTTATTGTTAGCTGGATTGCTCTGCCCTCATCATTTACAGTTTTCAACTTTGGGTCGCAGAAAGTTGTGAAGAACTGGTAAACTCTTTGAAGATTCTTATCTTTTTCCCATCCTAAATGCTGCTTTCTTTTGATGTTGGTCATGTGACAATGCTTTAATGTCAGCGGACTTTTACTGGATTGAGTCAAAACGTTGAGCAAATGTAGTCGCTAATTATTGATATGATCTTGCAGGCAGCTGTGCCTCTGTGCTGGTGTTGGTCTTTGGGATGGACTAATCATTGGGTTTATCACTAAATCATACACCAACGATGACATCAGGTGTTAAAATTGCTGAAGTAAATGAATGATATGAATCTTTACGACTATTGATGGCTAAGGTGCTGACCACTTAATGATCCTTTTTTCTGCAGCCTTCTCCAAGATTTTGCCGCCGACAGTGTTGGTTTTGGCCTTGCCTTTGTCAATATCCCAATTTTAGCTGCTATTAGCATTTTGTTGAGTTATAGTATTGCTTCCGTGTATGGAATTACTGTGACTGCCGTTGGGATGCTAAGTACCATTGCCACTCGATTGGCCATAGATGCTTACAGCCCCATCAGCGACAATGCTACACGAATCGCTAAGCTGGTTGACGGGAGAGCCTTTGACGGCATACTGTCGTCAAGCAATACTACAGCCGCCATTGGAAAGGTAAAGGCAATCCTTGCATGTGAATATAGTATCGACACTGTACTGTCGTCCTTTTAATAGTTTATATTAATAAAATCCGTAACATAGCAGAGGAGAGGGTGTCCGTGCGTAGGAACTTTTCACGAAATTACGTTCATGTCATCTAGATTTTACACACATTATCCGATTATTTTCTTTTTCACCATAAATGACTAGCTTGACGTTAGTTGCGTAAGTCTTTTTAAATTCTTGTTGGTGTGGCATAATGTTTGGCTATGATCACTTTTCTTTCCTTTAGGTGCTGCCTTTTGTCTATCTTTCTTAATATTAGCCTAAAAAGCATCAACACTTTTCTAGAGTCTTTGTCTTGTATCAAACACTCTGACACTCTCCGACGCTCGATCAAAATGTATTGAATTTTTTGATACCTAATCAACTCTCCCGACACTCCCTAACACGCGAGTTTATAATTCTGACATGTAAGTTCAGAATTTTGACACGTATAGGGTCAATTTTAAAAGTTTACAATAAATGATAGATCAAAATGTAAATATATAAAGTAATTAATAACTAATAAACATAATAGATGAGGAAAGAAGAAAAATCCAGTATTCTATTCTCTTCTTACGCTCAATTCCCATAACAAACAATTCACCCCCAAGTTTATTTTTTCTTTCTATTCTTTTCTAACATGCTTTGACATGCGAGTCCAGAATATGGATTACTTTTTTTTTTTTTCTAAGTTTTATGGAGTTGAATTTGTCAAATTAAAACAATGAATGCTATTAACAAATGGTGGATTAATATTTTTAGTATAAATTTATTCTAGGCTCTTTTATTTATTTATTTGTAAATTTGAATCAAATTAATTTGATTAAAATAATCATAAAAATGATAATTTATCATTTATACATAAAAATATACATTTAATATGCAACATGTCGGAATTCTCTATCTTTTAAAAAATGACGTGTTAACATATTGTGTCGTGTCGCATGTTAGTATTGATGCTACTTAAATAGCTCTATTGGCAAATTCTACTTTCCTATTATTTAAATCTAATATCAGATGGACCTTTTTTCGTTACTTATCTGGTATGTAGGAATTTGCCATTGAATCAGCTTCCCTGGTGTCTATCGCTCTGTTTGGTGCATTTGTGAGTCGTGCAGCAATTTCTCCGGTTGATGTCCTGACACCAAAAGTGTTCATGGGTTCGATTGTGGGTGCCATGCTTCCTAAATGGTTCTCTGCTATGACCATGAAAAGAGTGGGACCTGCAGCATTGAAGATATTTAAGGTGGCCCCCCAGACGTTTAACAAACATCTATCAGGGAAACACCGGTATCATGAGAACCCTCACTATGCTAGATGCTTAAAAATTTCAACTGATGCATCCTTCAAGGGGATGATTCGACCTGGTGCCCTTGTCATGCTTACGCCACTTATCGTCGGGACCTTCTTTGGAGTAGAGACGCTGTCTGGTGTCTTGGCTGGCTCTCTTGGTTCTGTTGTTCGGGTAATCTTTACCAAAGTAATCCATGTCAATCTATTTTGATGGTTTTTGTTGCTCAAGATGTATGGAATGCTGGTTAAACGGGGTTGAGATATTGTAGTTTCTTCATTGTTGAACAAAATTTGTGTACGTTGGCGAACTGATGATTAATGCTTGTATCATCATATCTATGCGTGACTAATCTCCTAACGCATATTTTTTGTTGGGCTTGGTTTCAACAGATTGCAATTTCGGCATCCAACACTGGCGGAGCATGGGAGAAAGCGAAGAAGTACATTAGGGTATGCAGCTGCTCCCAACTGCTGAAAAGCTAGTTTTTGTCGATGATATTTGTCTGTGGTGGTTCAGTGACCTGCTAAGAAAACTAGTCTGACTTAACATTTTTTTTCCTTAATTTCCTGAATTTGCTTCCAGGCTGGTGTTTCCGAGTACTTAAAGACCCACCCTGAAATGAAGACTCGCAGGGCAGCTGATGAGGGAGATCCCATTGGCAATCCATTGAAGGACACTTCAGGCCCACCACTCAACATCCTCATCCAGCTAATGGCAGTCGAGTCGCTCGTGTTTGCTCCCTTCTTTACTACTCACGGTGGTCTACTCTTCAAGATTTTCTGAGGGAGGGAACAGGCGACTTCCCTTTGTAGCAGCAGCATCGTCATTGACTCAATCCGCTCTTAAACATCTATTTCCGTGTTGTCTGCACGACCTGATAAACCTCTCCGGCTCCTCCACTCCTTTGGACAATTCGAGCAAGATCTTTTGAAATAAGTTTTTTTCTCGGTTTTAATTTGAAAAAAAAACAAGATCAAGAACATGAATGAGAGGGTGGTCTAGGCCATTCGAAGTAGGCATGCCACCTCATGATGATTAGTTGATAGCTGCGTAAGCACTCGGGTGCTATTGTTATAAATAGAAAAAGGACTCACATTTTCTCTTTAAGTAGCTGTTATTCCACATGCAGTTTTTTTCCACGCTTCTTATTTCATGACAACCACCTATTTGGTAATCATTTTGATGGGAGACGGTTTATAAAAAGAACAATCGTTCATTTTTTAAGTATAATCACAAGGTCTAATGCAAACCTTCTCATTTTGTAATACGCCATTGGTATGTGAGGAAATTGGACTAATAGAGCGTGTCCATAATTTCATCGAATCTCCATGAATTTTCGACAAATACAAATTTGAATAATGGCCGGAGGTTTGTTTACATTTGATCATGTTTTTCCACATTTTTTTTTTATATCTAATGTTTGGTATCAGAGCCTATTTAGTGCCTCTGCCTTGTTTTTGTCGAATTTTTAGTATATTTTCGTAGGTTTTTTGAAATGAACAGTAATTCGCCCATTTTTGGGTCAAGAGGAAAATTGCCGATTTTGGGCAAATTCCAGCGACCCACCACTCAACCTTGGACCAATATAGTCGCACCGCCATGAGGAAGAATAGTTGTAAGGTATTTCAGCGTATCGATGTTTGTCGGAGCCTAATCGAACAGTGGAAGTTGAGATTGTTGTTGCCACCGTCGAAGGGGGCCGGTGAGTGGCAGAGGGGGGTGGCCCTAGCTAGCTCGAGCTGGACAAAGGTTGGTGAGGCTCGCCCGGGCCTCGCCTAGGTCGGCGAGGGTTGCCCCCACTTCGCCACCTAGGGTCGGCGAGGTCACTGGCCCCCTCCAATGGTGGTTGGGCATGCTGCTAACTGAGGTAGTGGTAGTGGCAGTGACGTGCCTAGCCATGATTGTGCCTCTCTTTCCTTTTTTTTTTTTTTTTGGTTTTCTTTTAGAATTTTTTTAGCTTTTTAAAAAGTTTTATACTATGAAAAAGTATTAAAAAATTCCATATAGGATGAATAAATAAATTTAAAAATATCACTTCAGCATTTTCCTTTAAAATAATATTTTTTCCTCTAAGTTTTATGTATTATTATAATAGAATGCAGTTAAATTTGTCAAATTAAAATAATGAATGATATTAACAAATATTGAATTAATATTTTTGGTGTAAATTCATTATAGGCTTTTATTATTTATTTATTTATTTATGTATTTATATATAAAAATATATTTAATATAATATGTCGAAATTCTCTATTTTTGATAAATAACGTATCGGCATGTCGTGTCATGTTTTGTCGTGTGTCCATATTAATGCTACATAGCCCATGATTTCATCAAATCTCCATGAATTTCCGACGAACGCAAATTCAAATAATGGTTGGAGATCTGTTTACATATGATCCTATTTTTTTGCATTTATTTTTTATGTCTAACAGCTATATGGTGCTCCACCTTTGTTGACACACTCAACGTAAAAGATGAAGCGTTCAACAAGAACCGCGAATCAATCCAAAGTACACAAGTCTTATTTTAAATATGGAGTACTGTGCTAATAATGGGGAGACAATACGCGAGCTGAAAAGCCAGGACCATAAAGAAGAGCATTGACAGTGGAGGATGGACTGAAGCCGGTACCGATGCCGTTGCTGATGATCTGGTCTGTGGAGCACGCATATTAAGTTTTTGGATTGGACATATTAAGAATATTGATTAACGATGTCAAAAATAGCCGATTTGAATCGACTTGCGAACATATTAAATATAAATAGGAAAGGAAACCTGAAACTCTAAACAGTTCCCTCCCTCCCTCCGCACCTCGACCTCCTCCCTCACCCTCTCTGCCACGATCTCATCATCTTCGCCAGCAGCTCCGCCTCCCCCCCCCCCAGGCCACAAAAAAAAAAAAAAAAAAAAAATTTGTTGAATCTATCGGATGTTTGCCTCACACAAGGAATCTGAATTGGGGATATTTCAATTTTCTTTTTTGTCGTGAGCCTGAGGCGGAGGATCTAAAGGGACATAAAGAAAGGAAGGAAAAGGAAATAAAAGGTGTGAACCATGTGAGATTTGGTGAGATCACCATATCTTAGTCTGGTCTTTTTGCCTAGTACTAAGTGTGGATATATTTAATTGGAAAAGCAAATGAGACCTGAAAAGATTCGAACTCAGGACCTCTAATTCTGATATCATATGAGATTTGGTGAAACTATAGCCAAGTTAGTTTAAAAGCTTAAATCTTTAAAACAATTGATAGTGGTCTCAAAATGTGGGGAAATCATTGATAAAAAAATCGAGCTCAAAATCAAACAAACTTTTAAGGTTTTAATGTTTCCTTTTTGAAATGATTTATTAATTGGTTGCGCACTTTCAATATGATGACTATGGCTACCCTTTAGACTAATTAGGATTGACAATTACTTATTTCTTAACACTAGATGCTTGTTTTCCCTACAACTTGGATAATGCTTACTTGCTTGCTAATTGCTATTCTAGTAATCACGCACTTGCATGATCATTTTATACGTTAGTTGATAGGTATAAAATTAATCCAAACCACCTAATTAAAAATATTTTGTTCTAAAATGAACAAAATTAGGTACTGAAATAGCATTAATTTCTCGACCTTAGATTCTCTAATTGCATGGGAAGTGAAGTATGTTTCCACACTTAACTTGGTTTTTAGCCAATCCTAATAGGCTAGTGACGACTCATTTTTTAGAAAATTTTCATGCCGCCAATTTGAACGCCTGATGTTGTGCAAGATATAGGCTTGAGAGAGCTCAAATCTAAATTATAGGCTGTAAATCTGTCCTTTAGGCAATATCCCTAAACCTATGTTTCCCTCCGTATCAGGGGTAAGTCGCAACACACGTGAGGTACAAACTTAGGAAATTCATCATTTGTGATTGACAAACAAATACCTCTTCCTTTTTTGGATTTTTTAATCTAATTTAATTAAGATTTCAATTAAAAATTTTGGATTTAGGTCAAAATGACGTTTTAGTTTTATATTTCACGTTTTAGTATGGTAATGTCATGAGAGAGAGAGAGAGAGAGAGAGAGAGAGAGAGAGAGAGAGAGAGAGAGAGAGAGAGAGCATTAAAAGAAATCATGTCAGCATTTTTCATTAGTTTAATTGGATGGAGATTACAGAAGGACTCGATTGCACCAATTTGGCAAATTTTAGGATGTGATTGTACTTTTTATAAGTTATAGGATCGCATTGCACCTTTGAGACAAGTTTTAGGATTTATAATATACTTATCTCTAATAAATAATAGCAATGATCACCTTGTAGAACATTGAAATCCCTCATTGTCATAATATATTTTAACTTATTCTTTACAGATCATAAACTATGAACATGATGATTGTCATTTCGTGTTATGGATTCTAATTATTTAGGCAGATGTAAACATACACATATAAGTGAAGTCTCTGATTTGCTATTATAGTATCTAATCACAATATGTAAAAATTTGTTTAGAGATAAATAATTTTGTAGTTTAACATAAACAACTATGACTACTTAAATAATGATTCTGATTTTTCTTTTGTCAATCATGGAGTAAGTAACAAACTTAAGTATTCTTAGTTATAGAAATATAATCATTTCCATGATATTAATGATTAATAATTCTTAATTTTGGATAGCCAGGAAATCTTTAGGCTAAAAGGTGGAATAAATGTTCCATTTAAATTAGAATTAGATTTCAAGCACGTGCCATATGCGTGCATGCTTGCTTTCACCGTCTTTCTTGTTATATTTTGCAAGGCATCCAAAAAATGGGAAAAAAGTACAAAACAAGTCATAAATCTATTGTATTGATATCAATTTAATTTTAAATATTTCAATTTGACCAATTGGGCAAAGATCCCCTCATTAGATCTGGTAAGGGGCAACCTTGTGCCAAAGGCCAACGAGGGCCGATCTCGCCTATTGCCAACGAGGGCCGCCCAACCGTCGTCGACAACCAGCAACCTCCACTGACCATGGTGTCCCTAGCCTTGCCCTTGTCAGTAGCCAGCAACCTTTGTTGACCATTGCAGAGGCCGGTGGAGGAAAATAAAGAATGGGGAAAAAAAGGAAAGAAAAGAAAAGAAGGGAAAAAGGGAAAAAAAAAGGAAAAAAAGAAAAGGAAAAGGAAAAATTCTCTAAAAAAATTGAAAAAATAACTAAATATTATAAAAATATCCACGTCAATGCCAATCGTGCCATGTAGGATAACTAGTGTTCATGTCAATAATTTCCTATATAATTTAGTCCGATGGACTTTATCAGTACCAATGCGAAAAGGTTTATGATTAAATTGATCTAATTAATATATTTAAAGTTGAATTGTTATCAATACAATCGGTTTATGACTTTTTTTGTATTTCCAAAAATGTAAAGATGTAAATGCGGACAATCAAATTTAGTAACGTAGTTAATTGTGATAATCTTCATAGAGTTTTTAGAAACTTCCTGCGATGGCACTCATCATATTTTCACATAAAGCCATCCCCCTAATCATAAGTCTTTTTACCAAAAACTGATACAAATGTGACAAATTTACCAAAAACTATTTTTTTGACAATGAAAAACCCCAAACCGGTACATCTGCGACAAATTTATCCTGACTAACCATAAAAAACCTTAAACCGGTACATTTATGACAAATTTACCCCAAACTAATTTATTCGGCCGCAAAAAATCTCAAACTAGTAAATTTGTGACAAATATACCCTCCGCTAAATTGGATTAATATCTCAAAAAAATCACAAAAATTGTAAAATGTAATAAACGGAGGGTAAAATCCCAAATTGGTATACTAGTCATCTGTCATGTGTCATTTAACTTAATAATTCGACAGTAAAATTTAATGAAAACTAACATAAGGTAAATTTGTCACAAGTGTACCAATTTATGGTAAAAAAAATAATTTGGAATAGATTTGTCACAAGTGTACCGGTTTAGAATTTTTCAAGGTATTAACCCAATAAAAAATGAAGAACGCATATGATAATCATTTTATTTATGTTCCAAAAACAGATTTGGAATATAAATCTATTTGGTAACACAATTATATTTTTCTTTATCTGGAACAAATTTTTTGTCCAAATTAAAATTTGGAACTGAAAGAAGAAGTAAAAATTTTCTATTTCTTTATTTTTTGAATAAAAATGAGAGATAAAAACTCTTTTTATCACTCATCCTCTTTGCTAGCCGATTGCCAACCCACTAGTGGCCACCATCTCCTGTCATTGCTTGGGATAGAGAGATTTTGTGTCTTTATCAAATGAATTTTTACTTCCGAAACAAAAATTTTGTATCCTTATCAAATGAATTTCTATCTCGGGAAAAAAAATTGTGTTATTATTAAACACGTATTTTTTTCTCCAGAAACTCATTTAGAATTAGAAATAGAAAAATTTATTTCTGCTTCAAAAATTAATTTCTAAGCAAAATAGTTATCATTCTTGCAAAAAAAAAAAATAGCAACAAATATGCACCCATTGTCATTACTCCCCACAATACATTAATACAATAATTCATCATGAATAGTTCTACTATATGTATTTTGTTAGAGATTTGCGGATATTAAAGAAATCACGTGGTCCAAAATTTAGAAAATGAAAGGCCGTTTCTGGTAGACATAGAACCAATGCACGATGTGACAAATAAAATTGGAAATGTATTAAAGTAATACATCTCCTGTCACTGCTTGGGATGGAGATATTTTGTGTCTTTATCAAACGAATTTTTATTTCCGAAACAAAAATTTTGTATCCTTATCAAATGAATTTCTATCTCGGAAAAAAAAAATTGTGTTATTATTAAACACGTATTTTTTTTTCTCTAGAAACTCATTTAGAAGTAGAAATAGAAAAATCTATTTCTGCTTCAAAAATTAATTTCTAGGCAAAATAGTTATCATTCGTGCAAAAAAAAAAAAAAAGCAATAGATATGCACCCATTGTCATTACTCCCCACAATACATTAATACAATAATTTATCATGAATAGTTCTACTATATGTATTTTGTCAGAGGTTTGCGGATATTAAAGAAATCACGTGGTCCAAAATTTAGAAAATGAAAGGCCATTTCTGGTAGACATAGAATCAATGCACGATGTGACAAATAAAATTGGAAATGGATTGTCGTGGGTAAGGTGCATTTGTTTTGCGGAAAACCTTTTCCGAGAAAAACATCTCATTTTCTAGCTTTTGATTCGCTTAGAAAAAGTTAACGTAAAATGTTTTCTATGAAAGCTCAAATTTAGGAAAACAATTTCCCCTTTAAAAGAACTTGAAAGCATTTTCCAAAATTTTTTATTAGTCCTAGGGTACTTGGTTGAAAAAAAGTTTATTCTTATAAAATAATTTTTCCAAAAAAAATCAAATTTTATTATTTTTAAAATTTTTTAATCTTTATTATTATTTCTTCTCTTTTTTTTTTTCTTCTTTTCTATTTCCTTTCTCCTTCTGTTCCCTTCTTCCTCCACTGTTGACAACTACTGGCACCCAATGAGCAGCCAAGATAAGAACAGATGAGCTCGAGGCTCAGCCAATCCAAGCGAGCTCGAGATTGACAACTTGAGCTCCGTCAAGGCCAGCGAGCTCGGGCTTCATCAAGGTTTGCGAGCTCCTAGCTTGATCGATTTTGAGGAGCTCGTACTCTGCTAAGGTTGGTGAGCTTGTAGCTTGCCTGATCTCGGCAAGGCAAAGCTTACCTATAACCATCACTAGTCGGTAGCGAAGAGGAGGAGAGAAAAAATAAAAAGAAAAAGAAAAGAGAGAAAAGAAAATTAGAAAAATAAAAATTGATTTTTTTAAAAAGAAAATGAAAATAAAAAGGAGAACAATAAAATAAATTAAAAATTAGAATTTTTAAAAATATTTGAACTTTTTGATCACATATTACAATATCAAGAAAAACTAACTGTATTATTAAAAAATATTTTATGGGAAAGTATTTTCCTAAATCATTGACTTTTGTGTGAAACAAATGCACCAAGTCATATATATTTTTCCAAGTGAGAGATTAATATGGATCTAGAGAGAGAGTGTGTGTAGGAAATGGGCAATTGGATGCAAACACCTTTTTCAACGTCAAAGTGGACGCAACTTGTGAGCGTGATGGGGGCAACCATTCCATTTATGGTGCCCATCTTCCTCCTTCAGCCAAACCCAAAATCACCACTTTTTCTACGGCAGTTTCCGCCCCTTTTTTCAACTTACCAGTTGACGTAGAACGAATCTCTGTCCATCTTGCTATTATCCATGATTACACCAGTGGATGACACCACAGAATACATGTTTGACAGCTTTATGTATCGCTTATACATGAATGCTAATGGATCATGGACCTTCAGCTTCTCTAATGAAATTTAAGGCCCGTTGTTTGAAGAAAAATCATTTTTCGGACATTGTTTTATGATTTTCCAGTGTTTGGACGATGGAAAACTGATATACTTATAGAAAACATTTTCCATGCATGAATACAACAAGGGAAAATGACTTTTCCTTTTGATGAGGAGGAAATCGATTTCTCTAAATTATTAAACAAATGAAAACTAACAATTTTCCCTTGAAAATGACTTTCATGAAAAATATTTTCAATTATCATAAAGTTTTTAGAAAAACAAGAGGACCCGTAAAAATAACTCTCAGTGTTGTTTGAAGGGCAGAGAATATAATGACGAGAGATCAATGTTCTCAACAGTCAAACGATGTAGGTTTCAAGCCGAGCTCAGCAACGTGAGCTTGTAACCCGAGTGGGGGCATTAAGGGTGTGGGACGTGGTCTTGGGATCCTTGGGTCGGGCTTCGACTAGCAATCATCTGGCCCGCCTGTTCCAAGCCGGGAGTTGGCCCATGTGGCCTGTGTGAAGGCTCGAGCCTTGTGCGGCACTAGAGCGGAGGAGATTGCGTGAGGCTGGCTTCACAGAGCAGCGAAAACCTCCCGCTCTCGGCAATGGAAGGACAACAGGCCGGTGCCGGTGAGGCCTAAAAATGGCTCAAAGGACAAGTTCTACTGAACCACCACATTTTTAAAAATAAATCCACCTCGCTGTGGGTGCGTTGGTTTGGGCATTTCTCTCTCTAATTGCGGAAGGGGAGAGGTTCGAGTCACCGCGTGCGCATTAAAGCGCGACTTAAGCGGAGCATTGTGGGAGGTGGGTCCCTGCGCTAGTGCTTCCTAGGGGTTTATGCCGAGCGCTCACTGTGAGGCGGTTCCTCCAGTCCCAAAAAAAATAAATTGATGTAGGTTTCAATCCTTCACACTCACTCAGTCCCCCAATCTCTCTTGCGACCCGCATGTCTTGGAAGATTTCACCGGCTCGAGAAACTGTATAATGCGTCGCGGGATAGGTTTCGCCGGAAAAAAAAGAACGGTAGAAAAGAAACTCGGTCGTTGCTCTCTAATGTTCATCCTTCATCAAATGCTGGAAAATGTTCACACAGACTGGTCTTCTGTGGGCTTTTGGTTGAACAAGGCCCATCATGCGTGGGCCTGTTGTAACGTATTTTGTATTTACTGATATTCAAAGTACTAAAATTATAGAGGTCTTCCCACGATATAGATATTTGCAACTATAAGAAAAGGTGATAATTCTGAAAAGCTTTTAGTTAATTACTATGTTTTAACTTATCGGTTACGTGATATAAAGTTTTAATCGTGCAATGTGCAAGTTCTTCATTCATTAGTTAAATACACTCATTGTGTATGAGATTATTAAATTTGCAAATACAAATCTGTTTGGATTATTTTCAAATTTACCGGTCCATATTGTACAAATTTATTAATTCTTAAGTCCTAGGGGGATATAGATTTTTTTTTTTTTTTTTTTGGCACGTCATCGTGTATCTTGATATGGAGAATCGGCTTCTTAGTGTATTCCTACACATCGCCGCCAATGACAAAAGGCACTACATGTTGAGTTAATGTGAAATTTGACTAAACCTTCATGCCACTTGTTGGTGTTCATGAGTCGTGCATGTCATGCCAATTTAAAGCTATCAGATTAACTAAACCTATCCAAACACAATCCATTTAATAATTTTGTCAGAAAATTCGACCCGAGCACAACTTATATATGTAATATTTATCATAACATGATCGTATAATTGGGTAAATAGGTCAAATCAGGTTAATCGAATCTAAACATGACTGAAAAAACTCCAAATAAGATTATTGAAATAAAAGCTAACTTTTATAACTCTTTATAAAAAAAATTGACGTGCTTACTGGGTTAATGTTATTTTCAATGCAGTCAAATAATTGTTTAGACAAAAATCAACATAATTACGAAATTGTTTTCTTCCTTGATCCATTGAGACTCTGTTGTTCATTCTAAACAACCTAGAAGAAATTTATGAGTGATGTCTCTAATTACATAGCCAATTTAATTCAAGTTAGTATTGTGTTCCCGTATATTATAGATAAACTTACGTTAATGAGAAAGGATTTTGGTTTTCGATGAAATTAATTATAGAGAAATCTTCATCTATTTCCTCTTAAGAGTCTCAAAGATATTCTTGAAATAGTGTTTCAGATATTTTTTTCTCCGCCCTTTATTTATTAAAAAGAAACATAGGACATGGACAGAACCGAAAATCTTCTGAAACCCGACATAACTATTTCCACCATCATGAGGAAAATCTGAGTTAGTCCTCATAATTTGCGTATGATAACGCTCGGAGCAATGAATGCTCCCCCCCAAAGCCCCCAATAACTTGATCAAAGATCTACTCCACCGGAGATTCTCTCATCATCCTCCTATATAATCTGTATCCTTTGCTTGCATCGTCATCATCATCTTTCTCTGATCCATCTCTCTTACTGCGCATCTCCCAAAAAGTACAGCTGCTGAAGCTACAGAGGTTTCCCTCTTTTTTTCCTTTGGGGAGAGAGAGAGGGAAGGGGGGTGTCTTGCTTTTTCTGCTCCTGTTTTTGTTTTATTTTTTCTTGCCTCTGATGGGTTCGGGTGTTGGATTCAGAGGAGAAAGCACGAGATTTTCGTTACCCCATGCCCTTCTCATCAGCATTGGGCTTGCTGTCGAAAATGGCTAAAAAGGCGAAGGACTTTCTTTTTCATCTCTGAGGAGGGGTTAAAGACAGGGAGAGACAGGGAGGGTATGGTGGGTGATGATGAGAGGACCTGGCATGAACAGAAGTTGGAACAGGGAGAATCCAAATATTTTGACTGCAATGACGCAGGAGGAGAGAGAGAGAGAGACGAATGATACAATAAACCACGGAGAGATTGACATGTGTCGACCGGATCCACATGCTTAGGTTATTCAAAATTTCTAAACGACCCTCTCTCTTCCCGTTAAGCTCCGTCCCACGCTCGACAAAGCTCATTCTCTCTCTCGCCATTTTCTTCTTTTTTCTTTTGCCTTTTGAGATCATGGACGACGCTTGTGCTGTGGATTGCAGCGTCACCGACCAGCCATGGACGACCTGCTCACAAGCACGTCGACGCTCATCCATGACCGTCGTCGTCGTCGATCGGTTATGCTATTGATCCCTGGGTATCGTTTTTTTCCCATCCACCATGGACGACGTTCGTGGCCAGCCATGGACGACACTCATCCATGGCCGCTTTGGCCATGAAGTTCCACCTCAAACACGGAGCTTGGGGTACCCTTGGCCGTTCGAGTGGCCTCAAGCCATCTCACCGCAAACGAAGCTCGACGCAGTCTCCACGCTCCTCAACCACTCGACCTCCCGCCGAATTACCCCTCATCGTCGCATCCGGCGGCGTGCCCTCTTCTCGACCTGAAGCGGCCATGAGCCGACTCGAGCTCGAGCCATGGCAGACGCAAGAGGAAAGAAAAGAGAAGTAGAGAGAGAAGAGAGAGAGAGTCGCGGGCAAGAACAGCGGGGAGAGGAGAGAGGTAACGGGGCGTTAACGGAGAAAGTGGGGGCAGAAATTTTGAAGGTTCAGCAGGTAGACCCGGATTTACCACGTGTCGATCCGTATATGATTTCTTGTATCATCCTAAGTGATGTATTAAATACACCTAACATTTTCTTGCCCGTCCAAAGCCTGTGACACAAATGAGTGCATACTGTAACCGCACAGTAATCTCTCTCTCTCTCCAGTCTCTTTGAGAGGGTGTTTAGTAAACGTATCCAGTTCATTCAACCCCGATGCAGAAGCCTGCTTTTGGACTTTCTGACACTCCTTTTCTTCCTTTTTAAGGGGCTATCTGAGATTAAGTGTTTGTATAATTCAAAGAAAAACCATTTGTGCTTTTGGCTTGTTTTCTTGTGGGCAGGAGGAAAAACGAATCATCCTTAATGGCAAAGAGGCTCTCAATATTTTGTTTATTGGGTTTGGGTTTTCAGGAAATCCTACTTCTCTCTACATGCAAAGATTGCATTTTTAAAAGGAAAACGACCCCACTTTTTGTATGTTTCTTTTTCATCTCGCGGTGTATGGGAAGTGGTGGGGGTATGAAATTGGGAAGTGGTCGGGGTGTGAAATTCTCTGCTCAGGTACAATCTATGATCGCTTTTTTTACCACTTTTCTGTTAATAAAGGAAAAAAAAGGTTGCGCTGCCTGTGGTCTCAGATTGTGCTTCTTTTTTCCCCCTCTGGAGAAAGGAAGGGGAGGCCAATAATTTCACGTGAAGTAGCGAGAATTTTGCATTGCTGTGACTGTTTTAGATTCCATGAAGGAAGCACCCATATAATGTCGATCAGTAAAATACAAACAACTTTTTGGTGGGAGATACTGGTACAAGTTGAGTATCGGGAATTATCTGTGGAAACTTAATGAGATCTTTACACATGTTGGCGTTCTCTCGTAATTAGGTCTCAGGGGGTCATGCATCCTCAACTTCAGTCTCTGCTCTTTGGCCATGGAGATATAGCTACTCCGCAAGCCAATTGGAGGTTCGTCACGGTGAATCTTAATTTAGTAGTTTTGACTATACCTACTTGCCTAAAATATATGTCAGTTTGACTCGATGGTAGTTCTTCACTTCTTGGCACTTATGACTGCTCCAAATTCTGGTGAGGGGTGAGCTTGAGTCTCGCTGTTGAGGGGCACGAGCTCACTGGATCTAGCGAGACTTAAGACTCGTTGTTAGAGGCTACAAGCTCGTCGGCCTCAAGCGAGCCGGCAAGCTTGAGCATTGCTGCCTGACCCCGCGAGTTCGTTCGATCTGGCGAGACTCGTTTCCAGAGGCCATGAGCTTGCTTGATGGTAAGCCCAGAGCTCGCCAGCCGTCATCGCAGTTGGTGACAGGTTGAGAAGAAGAAAATAAAGATAGAAAAATTAAAAATTTAAAAAATTTAAAAATCGAATTTTTTTAAAATATATCTTTATAAAAACAAGTGTTTTGTTAACCAACATTTTCGGAAAACGTTTTCCAATTGTTTCAAAGGAAAATCGTTTTTCTAAATTTAAATTTTGAGTGAAAAACTTTTTTGTTAACTCATTTTTTGTTAAGCAAGCTAATTGTTTCGTTAGCCAATAGGTACACGCGCCATTGACGCGTCAATCAAAAAGTGCACGCTATTGAGGCGTCAAAAGTACACGACGAGATTTATCCACTCTCGTTTTCGATATCAGTGGCCCAGGTCATTCCCCCTCCCTCCCTCCCCTCTCTCTCTAATAGGCGTCGAGTCCAGCGATTCCATTGATCTAGTCTAGAGTTCCGGCGAGGATGGCATTGCTCTCAGCTCTTGCGACAGAGATCGTGATCCCAGCTTGCGCCACCGTTGGGATCGCGTACTCCTACTACCTGGTGCGGTGGTTCCCCGAGTCGCGCAACAGCGACAGCCTCGACGACGCAGAGCAGGACTTAACCAGCGTTAAGGCCGAGTATGATAGGATGAGGAGGGGCGTCTCTGAAGGTGACTTTGTAAAGATCCTATAGCTTCATTACTTGCCTGCCTTATAAAACTGTTCATTAACAGATTTTTTTCGGGTCAATCTCGCATCTGCCTGAGCAATAGTGGTAGATTCGAGTCTCGTAATCTGATGATAGCTCAGCGAAGTCAAGAGCTTCTGCTCCTTGTGGCGCGACTAATTTTTAGGGTTTGTAACAGCTGCTAGGGCTTCACGCGACGTATCTGAGTACAGTAGCATAATATTTACTCAAGTAGATCTCTTCTCACGAAGATGGCTCTTGAGCGGAGTGTTGACTGGTGGAGCTCTTGTCCTTTTGGCTTTGATAGCATTTTCATTTTATAATTTACAAGTTCCTTCATATGGTTTAATAGCATTACATAATCTATCCTTAAGGAAAATATCTTTGGAAGTAAAATCCAAACACCAGAAGTTTACTTCCCTCTCGTTTTCATGCTCTCCACCAAACAAGGGAAAATCAATCACTTTCCTCTTAACGTAAAGTTTTCCGTTAAACCAACGCATTCTAAGTCTAATAAGCCCAATCTTTCATATCCTCCTTATGAGTACATACATAGGATTTTTTGTTGTACATTTGATTCATTTCCAATTGCCTATGTGATTGATTAAGATCCCTTTTGTTATACAGAAATTTTTTTATCCAATAATATTAGTCTCATTTCCAATTGTCTATGTGATTGATTAAGATCCCTTTTGTTGTACAGAAATTTTTTTATCCAATAATATTTGTCTCATTTTTTGGCGTTCGGATCACTTAGGAAATGAATAAATATAAATTTTTTTCATAATTAATGGAAAACCTATGCTTAAATTCAGGAATATGATTTCCACTTTTAAAAGTTAGAAATCATTTTCTGAAATACGACTGGACATCGATGTTTGACCTAGAGATCACGGTCCTTGGGCATAGGGACTTAGTAGCCTTGGTCCCTTGAGGCTAAGCCCAAGACCTTGATGCTCATGCCTAGGTCTTTGCTGGTTGTGCCCAAGTCCTTGAGACTTTGATTGCAGAGCTCGGCCTCATCGCTGGGTTGAGGACCTTGGTAGTTGAGCTAAAGTACCCAAGGCTAGGCCTAGGGCTTAAGCACCCGATGCTGGATTCCATAAGAGAAAAAAATATTGGTTTATGATTTATAGAAGTATCTATATATGAAAATTTGATTCAATAAAATTTTATTTGGGATAAGTACATTGAAAGTCCAAAAACTTGTCATGAAAGTATAATTGAGTCATAAAACTTATCACAAAAGCACAATCGAGTCCTAAAATTTTCAAAAAATGCAATTAAGTCCTAAAATTTATCACAACGTGCAATTGAGCTTTAAAATTTTCAAAAAATTCAAATAGTTGAAGGATTTGATTTGACCAATTTGAAAATTTTTAGGATATGATTGCACTTTTTAAAATTTTTAGGACTCATTTGCACTTTAATGACAAGTTTTAAGACTTAATTTCACTTTTTGAAAGTTTTAAGACTATATTGCACTTTTGTGACAAATTTTAGGACTTTCAATACACTTATCCCAATTAATAATATAGCATGCGCAACTCTTATATCATACAAATAGTGCCATCTTTTCAGAAAAATAAAAGCATTTTTTTTCTAAAAGACAGAAGATAATTACAAATTTATTTTCAAATTCCAGCCGAATAATGAGAAATATTGTCATTTTCCAAAAAAATCTTATTCTAACATAGTTTTTAGAAATGTCAAATTATCTGTGAAACAAGTGGGACCTAGGTTAATTTCTTTCTTCCATTCGATTTTTTTTTTTTTTTTTTTTTTTTTTGTTATAGGAAGCTTGGTATATGCAACTATTGACATAACGTAAAGTTAATTAAAATTAGGATAGTAATTTTTTTTTCTATGTAGTTGGCTTTAGTAGAAGCATAATGTATTAAAAAGGTGAATTGCTTAGGGTGTACAACCTTCAATTTTTAATGTATTTCTTCACTTCGTCAGTGAATGTTTTAAAAGGATTTATCATCATAAGTTGTGATTCGGTGTAGAACATTTCTCATTTTCGTCAGATTGTCATTCTTGATTTGTCATACTTTTGACGAAACACTTATTCTATAATATTAGTTAAGAATACATAGGTAACAAACCTATTTCTCTAAAGTTCTCTTTTGCATTAAATTATTGCTTCTCCTAACTAAGGTACTTATATGTGACAATGTGTCATACCTATTACTTTTCACGCTGATATGAATAATCTTTCAAACTAGAGCATTATCAGTTCTATAGTAGTTCACCATATAAGTTCAGTTCTAACTTTAGTTCTGATGTTTTTCCATACTCTCGGTTTAATCTTTGGCTCCAACCTATTGTTTATTTAGGTCATAATATGTTTCTAGTTTCTTGTTTGTTTGTAATGCTTTAATTTTAGAGTAATGTTTAGATGTGTTTACAACAATATTGTGGGTCTGGGACGTTGTAGTTAATTTTCAGTTCTTTGTATTTCATTAAGTACTTTGCAGAACTGGCTACTTTCTTTCATCCCTTTTCCCATCTTGTCCTGCTCATTATGTTGTTGTCACTCTTCCGCCAGTGGAATTTGACACTTAAACGCTGTCCAGCTTGCCAAATTTGAATTGTAATAGACACCATGTCATCTTTTAAGTTACTCTTTTGGAGGCTTTCTTATTTCTTGGCACTAGGTTGAACAAAACTAGGCAACGGAATGAAGTAACTGGATTTAACTGAACTATACCTTCTTTCGTCATACATAAGTAGAATGTCAAGAACCAGTTTGTTGCTTTATTTGCTTGATGGAGACTCGGAGAGGCTAAATTATTGTTTGTGATTAGACAGGTGTGGAAGCTTTTCTGTTCACGGAGTACTGGTATGGTGGGGTTTTCATGGTTGCTTTTGCAATTCTAATCTTCCTCTGCCTTGGCTCTGTTGAGAGCTTCAGCACCCAAAGCCGGCCTTGCAGATTTGATCCTTCAAACATGTGCAAGCCCGCCCTTGCCACTGCCGTTTTCAGTGCTGTTTCATTCCTACTTGGTGCTTTCACATCAGTCCTCTCTGGTTTCCTTGGCATGAAAATTGCTATCTATGCTGCTAATGCCAGGACTGCCTTCAAAGAGGGGGAGGGCGATGGAAAAGCTTTCTTTTCTGCTTTCAGGTCTAGTGCAGTGATGGGATTTCTTCTTGCTGCTAAAGGTCTTCTTGTGCTCTATATTGCAATCTATCTGTTCAAGCTGTACTATGGCGATGACTGGGAAGGTCTTTTTGCGGCTATTGCCGGTTATGGTCTTGGTGGATCTTCCATGGCTCTCTTGGGAAGAGCCGCTGGTGGAATTTATGCCAAGATTGCTGATGTTAGTTATCATCTAATTAAAGAGAATTGGCCAGCAGCAGATCAAGTTTACGTAGCTGTATGGACTCTTTTACTGTAGCTCTATCTCCTAAGTTTATCACTCACTTTTAGTCATAAATGAGGTTGACCTTAATTTCAGGTGATTTATGATTATGTTGGTGATATTGTCGGGGATATTGCTGGTATGGAGACTGATTTTTTTTGTTCTTATGCCGAATCATGCTGCGCTGCCCTTGTTGTTGCTTCCATCTCTTCTTTCGGAAATGATCACAACTTCTCCGCTATGTGTTATCCCCTGCTTATCAGCTCTATGGGTATTCTTGTTTGTTTGATGACAACTGTCTTTACGACCAACTTCTCAGAAACCAAGGAAGTGAAGGAAATCAAGCCTGCATTGAGGAAGCAACTTATTATTTCTACAATTCTAATGACTTTTGGAATTGTTATTGTTAGCTGGATTGCTCTGCCCTCATCATTTACAGTTTACAACTTTGGGTCGCAGAAAGTTGTGAAGAACTGGTAAACTCTTCAATGATACTTTATCTTTTTCTGATCCTAAATGCTGCTTTCTTCTAATGTTGGTCATGTGACATGCTTTAATGTCAGCGGACTTTTACTGGATTGGGTCAAAACTTTGAGCAAATGTAGTCGCTAATTATTGATACGATCTTGCAGGCAGCTGTGCTTCTGTGTTGGTGTTGGTCTTTGGTTTGGGCTAATCATTGAATTTATCACTAAATTATGCACCAACGATGGCATCAGGTGTTAAAATTGCTAAAGTAAATGAATGATATGAATCTTTACTACTGTTGATGGTTATGTGCTGACCACTTAATGATCCTTTTTTCTGCAGCCTTTTCCAAGAGTTTGCCGCCGAAAGGGTTGGTTTTGGCCTTGCCTTTGTCGATATCCCAATTTTTACTTTCCTTAGCATATTGTTGAGTTATAGAATTGCTTCCGTGTATGGAATTGCTGTGGCTGCCGTTGGGATGCTAAGTACCATTGCCACCCGATTGGCCATCAATGCTTACAGTCCCATCAGCGACCATGCTAGACCAGTTTCTAAGAGAATTGGTGGGCGAGGCCTTAGGGATGTGCAGTCGTCAAGCAATACTAGAGCTACCATTGGAAAGGTAAAGGCAATCCTTGCATGGGAATATAGTATCGACGCTGTGCTGTCATCCTTTTAGCATTGACAAGTGTTAAAAAAGTCATAAACATTTTGTATTTGTATCAATTTAATCATAAACTTTTTTGTTAATTTAGTTCTAAACCTTTTTACTTGGTACCAATTTGGTCTTTTCTTACTAATTTTGGCCAGATTTTACTGATTGAGTGTCAGCTGACTGACGAGGCACAATTGGTGCTGACATGTATAATTTTTAATAATATTTTAATAATTTTGAATTTTTATTTTCTTTTTTATTTTTATTTTTCCTTTTTCTCTTCTCCTCCTCCTTCCTCAAGCCGGTTGTTGGACTTCAGCCATTAGCCAAAGGCGACGGCTGGCAAGGTTGAGGTCGGCCTCTGGGAGCCTTGCCAGTGGTTGCGAGGGCGGCCTCTCACGGGGCAACGAGGCTCACCCTCCGAGGGTCTAGCCTCGCCCATGGTCGGCAAGGCTCGACCCTCACCAAGCCGACGCGAGGCCGCCCTTGTGGCCAAGGCCTTGCCCATGGCTAGTGAGGCTTCCTAGAGGCCCATGAGGTCGAGGTCGACCTCGACCTCCCGGCCGTCGCCTTTGGTTGGTCATTGAAGTCGGCGACCGGCTAGAGGAAGGAGAAGGAAAAGGAAAAAAAGAATAAGACAATAAAAAATAAAAAATATATTATTAAAAGTTGTATATATTTGCGCCGATTATGCCACGTCAGCCAGCCAGTGCATAGTCAGCAAAATTTGGACAAAATTAGCTGAAAAAGACCAAATTGGCACCAAGGGAAAATATTTAGGACTAAATGGCACCAAAAAAATGTTTATGGCTTTTTTTTTTAACACTTTTCCCCATGTCTATGCGTAGGAATTTTTCATGAAATTACGATCATGTCATCTAGACTTTACACACATTATCCAATTTTTTTTCTTTTTCACCATAAATGACTATATATGAAGTTAGTTGTGCAAGTCTTTTTAAATTCTTGCTGGTGTGGCATGATGTTTGGCTATAATTACCTTTCTTTCCTTTAGGTGTTGCCTTTCATCTATCTCTCCTAATATTAGCCTAAGAAGTACCAACACAGAGTTTTCATGTTGTGTCGAACACTTTAACACTCTCTTACACTTGGTCAATAGTAATAGTCTGACACTGGTCAACTCTTCTGATACTCTCCGATAAATGAGTCTAAAATTCTGATATGTGAGTTTGGAATTTAGACATTCATGGGATCAATTTTAAAAATTCTCAATAAATGATGAATCAAAATGTAAATATGTAATAATAATAATAATAAAAATGATAAAAGGAGAAAGAAGTAACCTAAGAAAAACCTAGTCTTATTTTCTCTTATGACTCTCACTTCTTGTGATATACATTTCACCTTCCACGTTTGTTTTTTTCTTTTCTTTTTCAACATGCTTTGACACACAAATCTAGAATGTGAATTGCTTCTTTTTCTCTCCAAGTTTTATGAATTATTAGAATGGAATTGAATTTGTCAAATTAAAACAATGAATGATATTAACAAATAATGGATTAAAAAAAAACAAATGATGGATTAATGTTTTTAGTATAAATTCATTCAAGTCTCTTATTTATTTATTTATAAATTTGGATTAAAATAATCATAAAAATGATAATTTATTATTATTTAATATATGATGTGTCCCAACGTATCAAAATTTTCTATTTTTTAAGAAACGATGTATCAGCGTTTCATATCGTGTCGTGTCGTGTCGTGTGTCACTGGTCGATGCTACTTAGATTGCCTTATTGGCAAATTCCACTTTCCTAGTGTTTAAGTCTAATATCAGATGGACCATTTTTTGTTATTTATCTGGTTTGTAGGGATTCACCATTGAATCAACTTCCCTGGTGTCTATGGCTCTGTTTGGTGCATTTGTGAGTCGTGCAGCAATTTCTCCTGTTGATGTCCTGACACTAAAAGTTTTCATGGGTTCGATCGTGGGCGCCATGCTTCCTAAATGGTTCTCTGCTATGACCATGAAAAGAGTGGGACCTCCAGCTTTGGAGATGGCTTACACGATTCTTCGGGAGTCTGTCCGTTACCATAGATGCTTCAAAATTTCAATTGATGCATCTTTCAGGGGGATGATTCGACCTGTTGCCCTTGTCATGCTTACACCACTTATCGTCGGGACCTTCTTAGGAATAGAGATGCTGTCTGGTGTTTTGGCTGGCTCTCTTGGTTCTGTTGTTCGGGTAATCTTTACCAAAGTAATCCATGTCAATCTATTTTGGTCGTTTGTATTCAAGGTGCATCCCTCGATAGAATGCTGGTTAAACCAAGTTGAGATATCGTAATTTCTTCATTGTTGAACAAAATTTGTGTAGGTTGGGTGAACTGATGATTAATGCTCTTATCATCATATTTATGCATAACTAATCTCCTGATGCATATTTTTTGTTGGGCTTGGTTTCGACAGATTGCAATTTCGGCATCCAACACTGGCGGAGCATGGGAGAAAGCAAGGAAGTACATCAGGGTATGCAGTAGTTGCTCCCAACTGCTCGAAAGCTAGTTTTTGTCGATGATACTAGTCTGTGGTGGTTCAGTGACTTGCTAAGAAAACTAGTTTGACCTAACATATTTTTTTACTTAATGTCCTGAATTTGCTTCCAGGCTGGTGCTTCTGAGTACGCAAAGACCGAGTACGCAAAGACCCATTTCCCTAAAAAAATTCACAGGGCCGTTGATAAGGGAGATACCATTGGCAATCCATTGAAGGACACTTCAGGCCCACCACTTAACATCCTCATCCAGCTAATGGTAGTCGAGTCGCTCGTGTTTGCTCCCTTCTTTACTACTCACGGTGGTCTGCTCTTCAAGATTATCTGAGGGAGGGAACGGGCGACTTCCCTTTTGTAGCAGCAGCAGCAGCAGCATTGTCATTGACTCAATTTACTCTTGACCATTGATTTCCATTTTGTTTGCACGATCTTATAAACCTCTCTAGCTCCTCCCCTGCTTTGGACAATTCGAGCAACATCTTTCAAAATAAGTTTTTGGATTATGCAAATTACTCAGTTTAAATTTGAAAAAAATGACATTAAGAACAAGAATGAGAAGGGTGGTCTTGGCCATTCAAAGTAGGAGTGCGACCTCATGATGATTAGTCGAAAGCTGCGTAAACACTCGGGTGATACATGGTGCTCCATCTTCGCTAAACACCCAACGTAAAAGATGAAGCGTTCAACAAGGACCGCGAATCAATCTAAAGTGCACAAACCTTATTTTAAATATGGAGCAGTGTCCTAATGCTAATAATGGAGAGATGATGCGCGAGCCGAAAAGCCAGGACCACAGAAAAGAGCATTGACTGCGGGAAGGACTGAAGCCGATGCTGATGCCGGTGCTGATGGTCCGGTCCACGGAGCACGCATATCAAATTTTGGGGTTGGGCATACCAAAAATATTGATTAAGGGTGTCAAAAAATACCCAACCCGAACCGGTCTGCGAACATATTAAATATAAATAGAAAAGGAATCCCTGAGACACTAAAGGCCGGTTTGTTTTCACTTCTTTTTCTGTTTAAAAACAATTTTTTTTTTTTTGTTTTTGTTCCTGGAAACAAAAAAAAGAAGCAATGCATTTGTTTGCGTTTTGTTTAGAAACACATCTAAAGGTTAAAAACAAAATTCGAAACAAAATTTAGGAACATTTTTCTCTCTTTTCTATTTTCTTCTCTTTTTCTTCTTCTTTTTTCTTTCTTTTTTCTTTGACCGGTCACTGGCCTCGGCCATGGCCGTCGAGGGCTAGCGACCTTAGGAGCGTCGCTGGCCCCCGGCGAGGCCGAGCTTGCCCAGCGGTCGGCGAGGCTTGGCTGGGGGCCTGCTAGGTGCGTTGCTGGCGACGCCGAGCCTCGTCGGCCGCGGGGCGAGTTCGGCCTCGCCAAGGGCGGCGAGCCTCACCGTGGCTGGGTGAGGCCGCCGGCCGTCGAGGGCCGGCGACCTCGTCGGAGCGTTGCCGGCCCGGCGAGGCCGACCTCGCGCCGGGCTAGGCGAGCTTGAGCTCGCTCAGATCCGGTGAGGCCAAGCTCGCCCAGCGGCCGGTGAGGCTCGGCCTTGCTGAGGGCGGCGAGCCTCGCCATGGTTGGGCGAGGCTATCGGCCCTCGTCGGCCGGTCGCCGGCCATGGCCGAGGTTAGCGGCGGCCAAAAGAAGAAAAAATAAAAAATAAAATAAAATATTTAAAAATTAAAAGAAATAAAAAATTATACAAATTTACCAAACGTATTTCTATTCTTTTTATATTTCTAAAACAGATTTACCAAATGTGTTTTTTTGTTCAAAAATTATTTCCTGAAGCAGAAATATTTTTTTCTATTTCTGTTCCCAAAATAATTTTTAAGCAAAAACGTTATCAAACACACCCTAAACAGCTTTCTCCCTCCTATTCACCTCGACCTCCTCCCTCATCTTCACCAGCAGTTCCGCCTCCGCATCAACGTGAACATCCAATAGAAGTTTCAAGCATCGTGTAGGCCGTTCCCCCCCTCTCATTTGTTAAATCCAACGGATGTTTGCCTCGCACAATATCTGAACTGGGAATGTTTCAATTTTCTGTTTTGTCACCAGCCTGCGACGGAGGATCTGAAGGGACATAAAGAAGGAAAGGGAAAAAAAGGGATGTGAGCCACATGAAATTTGATAAAGACCATTATTAACTGTTTTAAAAACTTAAACGCTTAGATAAATGCATGATTTATTATTTAAATATTCTGACATTTCCCCCACGCTTTTGGGGTTTTTTTTTTTGCCTAATACTAAGCTTGGATATATTTGATTGGGGAGGCAAATGAGATCTGAAAAGATTCGAACTCAGGACTTTTAGCTCTGATACCATGTGATATTTAATGAAACTACTGCTAATTGTTTTAAGTTTTTAAAATAGTTGGTAGTAATTCCACAAAATTTTACAAACCGAAGCTGAAACCCAAAATGAACATACCCGAACCATCATTTCGGTTGGGTTCTGTATGGTTCATGTCATAAAAACTATATATCATTTGTGTTAAAATCAAACCAAACCAACCTATTGACACTTTTAAAATTGTGTTGACATCAAAAAGTAATTTGGTCATCGATGCGCATGTGCCTACATGAAAGTGAGAAAACACGTGGCATTTGAGCAGAGACAAAACAGTCCCGTGCATAGCACATGAGCACCATCTTGTAGTATTAATCTATCGATTGGCACATGAACTAACACATAACGATCGATGATAATATTCTTTAATGTCTTGTATCTAATTATTGAAATACGATAATAGACAGTTGGTGGTTAAAAGTATTTTGGATAACATTCAAAACTTGAAATAGTATTGAGGATGCACGCTGTGGAGGGAGAACTTCCTATTCGCAAGTCATGGAACAATGATCGATGGCTACAAACTATCAACACATGATGAGGACAGGCATGGAAGTTACTTGAAGAAACACAACTGCCGAACATTGTCGAGGAATGATTACCACACCTTCATTATAAACACCACCAATTATCCAACAAAGGACCCTTGCACAAATTACGAAAATGTTATCTTTCAATTTTCTTTAGTGGTAGCTTTCAGATTTGCATGATTAATTAGATTATGATACGTGTCATTATCTCAATACTACACCATCGATTAAATTCTGACATCGCATATTTATATTCTCAAGCTGTGTCGTTAAGTTTTGACATAGTTCAACACTAACTTTATAACTTTTGGGCATCATCATCGATTAAATTCCAACTTGGTTGGGAATTGTATAGTATTGTTTGGATTAACAAGTTTGATCATTTCTTGTATGAGATATCTTCTATTCGGAGTTTATGCAAGACCCTAATCCCTCTTAATAAAAGTTGAAGAACAACTTTCGGTTAAACATATTTCATCGCAGGAACTGTTGGGAATGACTGATCCTCGAAATACCGGATTCGACACTAAATCGAACCCCTAAATCAATGCGGAAGACGAAGCCGGGAAAACGAACACGCATCACCGATCCTAAAGCACACCACGGATTCGAGCGTACCTTTTAGCCACAGATTAAACACCGACGCCGATTGAGGAAGAAAATCCGGTCGAATTCGATCCGATGAAGCCTTGAAGGGAAGAATTTGAAGCCGTATGCCTACTATTCCTTTTGAGAGAGAAAACGCACGGGAGAGAAAAGACGTGCGTAATTTCTAATTCCAACAAACGTCTTCTCTCTCTCTCTCTCTCCCTTTTATACCTCCCCCCATCCACGGGCCATATTCCCGTGGGCCGGGCTCTCTTGGCCCAACTTGGGTGGACGGGCCTTAAGCCCAAATTAAATAAAGCCTTCATCTCCCACTCGCACATGGTGGGCCGAACAATATTCTTTTACCTCTCTTCAACATTCATACCGGTGAATAATCCGTGCGACCAGCATACTTTGAGAGCTCGTTGCTATACATCTGTTAGGAATATGTAGCAGCTCATAATTGGGCGTCACACTTTGAGTAGATTTAGTATGCAGTACCCTAGATCGATTGATCATATTTATATCTCCCTTGATCTCTTTTAAACATGATATATATATTGTATTCACAATTATAATTATCACAAAGACACTCATAATTGGTCGACCAGTGAATACAAAACCACAATGTGATTCTCCGAAATCGATCTTCCTCTTTCCTTCAAACTCTCAATTTCAGTCCAGCTTGCTTTTCTAGAAATGCCCCATTAGATCGAATCATCTCATGACCATTGGCAACACCCTAAGATAGCAAACACTAAATAGAAATCTTGAGAATAAGTAAGAGTCCTGAGAGGACTAAAAATTGAGGAACTCTTTTCCTCAAGAGTCTCACACGTCATAAAAGTTGAGATCAAACTTTTGCCACTCTTATTGGTCGTCTCATGCATACGTAGTATGAAATACGTATTACGGTATTAACTCCTTTCCCATGGAGCGTATGTCTGCACTTTTCAATACCGTACAGATGATAGTTCAGACATACCCAATGTCTAACTTGAGTTCACGTATCTACTCTTTTTACAAAATTCATCAGAACTCACATCTGGCATCTTAAACAGATAAAGTAAAATATGTGGGGTATTTTACTTTCGGACATAGTAAGTATTATGTCATCATCTTAACACTCAGTTAAGGCGACATACGTATTTTAAGCTTGAGCTCTCGATTATCACCTAGATAATAAGCTTAAAAACAGTCTCATCTCTATTTATCACACAGTAAATAGAGGCGATTACCCGTGTGAGTGGGCTAATCTTATATCTGTCCGACATACTTCTCAACAAAAAATAATGCACTGAGCATTAAGATGCATAAAGATCATACAAAGATTCATAGGCATTAATAATGAAACAACACAAGTTCATTGATGTGAACAACTCAGGGAAATTACAATATCCGGTACATCTGACTCTACGCAATCCTAGAGATTTTACATGACCACAAAACACATCTCTAGATATTGGCTTTATCATAGGATCTGCTACCATTCTATGCGTAGATATGTAATGTAAGTTCACATCCTTTCGTGCAACCATATCTTTCACAAAGTTATACTTGGTATCTATATGTTTGGTCTTGCCATGATACTTTGGATCTTTGGTGTACGCTATAGCTGCTTGGCTATCACTGGTTAACCAACAATGGATTTGCAGCTTTCTCATTAACACCTAAATGATCCAAAAATCTCTTAAGCCAAACTCTTCTTGTACCGCTGCTAATAATGCCACGAACTCAGTTTTCATCGTGGACAAGGCTATACACTTTTGTTTCTTACTGCTCCAACACATGGTGCCATTATTCAGTAAGAGAACAAACCCAGAGGTAGATTTCCTTTCATTTAAATCTCCTCCCCAATCAACATCAGAATAGCCTTAGAGTCGCAGATCATTTCCATAATAACTCAACGTATAATCAGCAGTCCACTTTAGATACCTCAGTATTCTCTTAACGGCTTTCCAATGTGCTGGACCTGAATTGGATTGGTATCTACTCACCATTCCAACTGCAAAACATATGTCGAGTCTTGTACACATCATAGCGTACATCAAGCTCCCAACAGCACTTGCATAAGAAACATGTTTCATTTGTTCCTTCTCTTGTGGAGTCCTTGGACACAATCTATGGCTCAATCCTTCACCTTTTGCAATAGGAGTGTCTATGGGTTTACAATCTTGCATACGAAACCGTTCTAGAACTTTGTTTATATAAGTTTCTTTTGAAAGAGACAACGATCTCTTCGAACGATCTCTTGAAATCTTAACTCCAAGAATGTATGCAGCCTCACCCATATCCTTCATCTCAAAGTTGGAAGACAACCAACTTTTGACGAGTCTCAATAAACTCCATATTGCTTCCAAGCAATTAGTATATCATCAACATATAATGATATGATCACAAATTGATCCTTGGATCTTTTGATATATACACAATGATCCTCATCAATCATTGTAAAATCATATGCCATTATGGCATTATGAAAACGTATATACCATTGTCTTGATGATTGCTTAAGACCATATATCGACCTCAAAAGTCGACATACTTTTTTCTTCTTGGCCTTTCACTATGAAACCAACGGGTTGTTCCATATATATCTCTTCCTCTAATTCTCCATTGAGGAAAACAATCTTTACATCCATTTGATGTAATTCAAGATCCAGACTAGCCACTATTGCCAGAATAATGCGAATTGAGGTAAATCTCACTACAGGAGAAAACTTATCTTCATAATCAATTCATTCATGTTGATTATACCTCTTCGCCACAAGGCGAGCCTTATGCCTTTCAATCGAGCCACCAGCCTTTCGCTTTATTTTGAGAACCCATTTGTTCCCAATAGCTCTGCGTCCTTTTGGCAGATCAACCAATTCCCAGACTTGGTTTGATTTCATTGACTCAATTTCCTCTTCCATTGCATTAATCCATTTTTCCTTACTAGGGCAATTCAGATCCTCATTAATATTTCTTGGCTCATCCTCATCTTGTGGAGCAACCATAAAAGTTTCCCCTTCAATGTCAAAACGTCGACGGGGAATACTTTGACAACTTGTTCGCCGTATAGGAGATTGTACACTTTGCACATCATTCCCCATTGTGCTCCCACTTGGATGAAGTCCACTAAGGTCATTATCTTGATCCAAGGTTTCAAATAGGGAACAATCCTCCCCTATTTCGCCCTTCTTAGGAAATTCATCCACTAAGAATGTGACATCTCGTGATTCAAATTCAGTTATTCTTCCACTTTTCTGCTCACCTATGAACACATACCCAATCGAGTGTTCGAAGTATCTCATTAAAATACTCTACTTTTATCTGGGACTCAATTTCCCAAACTTGTGACAGGACTTATGAGTATAGGCAGCATAACCCATGGCTTAAGTAAACTTAAGTCCGGTTTTCTATATGTCCATAACTCATATGGAGTGGAACTAACTGATTTAGAAGGCATCCGGTTAAGTATATAGGCAACAGTTAACAACGCATCACTCCAAAAAGTGATATGTAAGTTAGCATGCGCCATCATGGACCTAACCATTTCCAATAGAATTCTGTTTCTTCTCTTTGCAATACCATTTTGTTAAGGAGTATATGGAATAGACAACTGTATTTCTATTCCTTTTCACCACATAATTTTCTGAACTTATCAGATAAATATTCTCGACCTCGATCGGATCTAAATACTTTTATTTTCTTGTCTAATTGATTCTCTACCAGGTTCATAAACCTTTTAAAACAACTTATTGCTTCAGATTTATGAGAAATCAAATAGACATATCCGAATCGAGTATAATCATCAATAAAAGTGATGAAATAAACAGCCACATGCCTTCCTTTCACATTCATTGGACCACAGACATCAGAATGGATTAAATGCAGAGGAAATTCAGCTCTTTTTCCTTTTCCAAATGGTTTTCTTGTTGTTTTCCCTTCTAGGCAATGCTTACATATGGACAAATCGACTTTTTCAATATTGCCCAACAAGCCCTCTTTGGCTAGTCTATTCATACGATGTTGGCCAATGTGACCAAGTCTAGCATGCCACACATTCACATCATTATCATATTTATTAGGAGACGTGAGAAGGGAATAACAAACATTAGCATTAACATAATCAATATCTAATACAATAAAATCATCTAGAAAATAACCACAACCATAGTAATTTGTATCCAAAAACAAATTCACACCTCTATTACAGAAGTTCATATTAAAACCTAGTCTAACCAACACTAAAACAGACACTAAATTCCGATGAATCTCCGGAGCATACAGCACATCATGAAGGAACAAAGTGCGTCCACCACGCATATTCGGTTGGCATGTGCCAATTCCTTTCACTTCAGCTCACTGGAGTTGTTTCCACATAGATCCACTTAGTTCCGGTTGGTACTCGTCGAAATTCCACGAAGGATCCTCTATCCTTCGCTACATGGTCCATCGCTCCTGAATCCACAGTCCACAAAGGATTAGACTCAGTTAAGAACACATAACTCGACACAAAAGTAAAGTTCTGAAAAGCACAAGGGGTGCATACCTTCTTTGGCTCACGACAGTCGCGAGCATAGTGACCCTTCTTGTCACAGTTGTAGCATTTCACCCTTGCAAGCTTTTTCATGCGGGGACGCTTCCCTCTTTCATGTTGGTTAAACTTGGGTTTCTTCCCTAAAGGACATGCTTCTTCCTTGCCTTTCCCCTTATCAAACCAGTTAGGGCGCTTGCGCTTGGAGCTCGAAGCTCCATTTGAGCTAGAACTAGCATGATAGAGTTCAACATCCGGCTTAGCAGCAGCACGGGCGGTCCTCTTCCAGCTCAAGATGACGCATTGCATCCTCAAAGGTTTTGATATTTTCATTGTGAGTCGGGTGCACCTTCATGTGCTCCCAACTCGAGGCAAGGCAATTACTGCTTGCACCTTGCTGCTCATCGTGAGGACATGGCCAGCATCTTTCGGTTCGGTTATCATGTTTGACATCTTTCTAAGATGTTGCTTCATGGTCGACCATGAGGCTTCTTATAAGTCAAAACGATAGTGAGCCTCGTCTAGTCACCGAAGTATGACCAAATCTAGTGTCAATGCCTCCCACATTTCCTTGGCATTGTCAAAACGCCGAAACTCTCGCATGACGTCATTTTCCATGCTACTCAGCAACGTGATGCGAGCTAGAGAGTTCTTTCTTTTCCACGCAGAAAAAACTTCTTTGTCTCTTTTGTCTTTGTGCGGTGGTTCCCTCTTCGGGTTCTACCATGGTCGGGTTAAGAGCCTCAAGTGCTTCTTGCTCTTCCAAAGACATACTTGGATTTTCATTTGCCAAATTTTATAGTTGTCACCATTGAGCTTTTCACCTTTGTTCAGCTCGGTAATTATGCTCTTTGTGGCTGAAGCCATTGATCTGAACAAATCAAACAAATATGCACGAATTATTAATGCCTATCATTTATGCATCCCTATTTACATAGACCCATCAATGAATAATTTCAAGTAAGGTTTCAGAATCAAAAGGTCAACTATGTTTCCAATCATCCTCCAAAATCCTAACTTAAAACTATCATTAATACAATTGTCTTTATGCAAAATCAATTCTATGAAGCTACAAAAAAACTTCTAAAACTACCCACAGCTAATTACCCATAGCAACTAGCAATAACAGAAAGCAACATATAATAGATATCTAATAAAACAATAATGCTTTCAATTAACACAATTAGGTAGTAATCATTACATAATATGTCCACAAATCACACTTAACATATATCAGCCAATACAACTAACACCAAGTCAGCACATGAACTGGGAAAGATCCTCTTTTGTTCAATTTCTTGATCTTTTCCCTTGAAACAATACAATAATATTCATTTACAAAATCTATTACAATTTTCTTATATGAAGCAGCTCCGTTGACATCCCATATGTGATTCAACACATCTTGCCATTCAGGTGGAAGAGTATTTATGAAAAATCGCACCATCTCTGACTGTGACATAGGACGACCATTCCATATGACCTTTTGTATCTTCCCGTTGACTTCAAGGATATGATCAATTAAGTCACCTCTCTCCCATCGATGATCAGTCAGCTCAGCTATCAACTTAGACAGCATTTCCTTCTGTTCATCGGTAATTGCGCGAATAGGTGTGCGCAACCTGAGGAGAGGCATTTTTTCCTGCAACAAATGCAGAAATGTTCCTGCAACAAATGCAGAATAAATAAGGGATCACAAATAATCCACATAGACTTAATTGAAAAAGAAACACATTCTTTTCCTCTTTTTTTTTTTTTTTTTTTTTTTTCGGGTCAACCGTCAACGGTCAAAGTCAACGGTCAATGGTCGTCAACGGTCAAATTCAACGGTCAACGGTGATCAACGGTCGTCAACGGTCGTCGGACCGGTCAGGCCGGTCGGACCGCTTGCGCGGACCGACCGCACGTGCCGCGAGCGTGCCTGCGTCCGCGAGTCAGGTCGGGTCGCCGGTCGGGTCGGGTCGCCGGCCGGTGATCGCCCGGTAAAATGTCGTCGGCGATGACGTCATCGGTGACGTCATCCGAGCGGTTACCGACCGTTGGATGACGTCACGGTGACGTCATCACGTGACGTCAGCATGCATCGGTCCGCGGACCGGCACGTGCCGGTTCGCCCGCCGGCGGTGCGCACGCGCCGGTTCGCCGACCGGCGCGTGTGCCGCATGCGCTGGGCGAGCCAGCGCTTCCAGGCGCGTCGCGACCACGCGCAGCGGCACGGCGCGCGTGTGGGCGCGTGCGGTGTCGCCCGTCGGCGCACGACGTGTCTCCAGACTCGTCTCGACGTCGCCTTTCTCCGCATGTGTTCAGAAAGCGATTTCGACTTACGAAAACTCAGAAAAGTGGCCGAAGAATGCTCGGGTGTCAGGATTTCTCGCCCCGATCCGTACGGCCGAATTGCTTTTGCGAAAAATCAATCAAAAACATCAAAATAGATCGGGAAAACGTGAACTAGGGCTCTGATACCAATGTTGGGAATGACTGATCCCCGAAATACCGGATTCGACACTAAATCGAACCCCTAAATCAATGCGGAAGACGAAGCCGGAAAACGAACACGCATCACCGATCCTAAAGCACACCACGGATTCGAGCGTACGATTTTAGCCACAGATTAAATACCGACGCCGATTGAGGAAGAAAATCCGGTCGAATTCAATCCGATGAAGCCTTGAAGGGAAGAATTTGAAGCCGTATGCCTACTGTTCCTTTTGAGAGAGAAAACGCGCGGGAGAGAAAAGACGTGCGTAATTTCTAATTCCAACAAATGTCTTCTCTCTCTCTCTCTCCCCCTTTTATACCTCCCCCATCCACGGGCCATATTCCTGTGGGCCGGGCTCTCTTGGCCCAACTTGGGCGGACGGGCCTTAAGCCCAAATTAAATAAAGCCTTCAGGAACAATTCCGGCCACAACGGCTCGATAATCTTAAACCTTTAATTAGATGGTTGGTGCATATAAGATTCCGCAATGGCCTCAAAAAGATATAAAGCTCCGCTTTCTCGTCAATAACGTATGGAGAAAGCGTACCCACGAGCCTGTTTTTGAGTTTGGGTGTTGGCGAGAGGGCAAGATTCGTCCTCCCGAGGGCCCCCTCTAAATCCGAATCCGACACTTCACCTCAAAGGATCCAGACGATAAGAAAGGTCCAACAATGCCTCGTGGGCGTGACGTCGTTCAAGTTTTGTTCTTCCTACGATGTTGACTAAGAGGCCAATCGATTAATCAAACATTTGGGTGTGTTTATTTACTTAATAAATATTTTCTTAAAAATGATCGTTTTGCATTGTTTATGAAAATATATGAATAAATAATGTTTAGATAACAATCATTATCAATAATGAAAATACTTTTTATTAATTAGTTATTTTAAGTGACATGTAACAATTATTTTATAAAATTATTTATTTTTTGGGGATACAAGCTAATAGATAAGCGTACCAAATTCAAGGAAACCCATGTTAGTTTAGTCGCCCTAGAAGTCGTTATCAGATGAAGCCACAGACAAAACCCCCTCCTTGCTTCCACATGCAGTCCAATTATCTTCGTGTTAGTAATAGATTAACGTGCCAATCATTGCTAATTCATTATTCTTGCGGTATCTCTGAACAAAACAAAGCAGGTTTGGCTTTGCTGGCCTTGGTCATTGACTCCCTTTAAAAAAGACAGAAAAAAAGAACAGTACACAAACTTTCTACTTTTCTTTTCCCTGAACTTTCGGACTTTCCCTAATCAAGTCTCCTATACATCTAATTTTGTCTACTCAAATCCTTTTATTTGGATTAATTTTTGAATCAACTCGCCCCGCACCAAATCTGACCAAATTTAGTTGATATGGCTGTCGGGTGATGCCAAAATATTGTGCGGATAGGATGGGTGGACAGCCACATGAACGCATATGGAGAAATTTAGCCAGTGTAGACATTATTAGAATGTGACATGGATAAAATTTAGCTAACGGAGATGTTCGTAATGAAATTTTTTTATCCATGTAACATGATAAAGTCGTCCATATCTATGCCAATTGAATTCGGCTAAATTTTAGTGTTGGAAGGACTAGATGAAAGAATTGAAGACGAACTAAAAGTGAAGAATTTGATCAGAAAATAGTCAAAATAAAGGCTTGGAAAGTTAATTTTTTCCCTTTGAAAGGAGTTGGGCAAAGTAGAGGTTTAGAAACGTATAAAGCCACTTAAAGATGCATAAGTCAATTATTGGATTAAATCAAGGAGTCGCTTGCTTTGTTAGCAAGACGCTTGTGTTTGCTAACATAAAGAAAAATATTCGTTCTTATGAGTAAAATAAATTACATACATATAAAACATATGTCGTATTATCCTCAGGTAGAAATCTTTGGTGCTTGTCTGAATTTAGTTTTACTTCATATTTACTTCAAATATTGTAGCTCATGCACTTTGATATTTAAATATTGACACGTAAAATTACTATTAATTTTCATAATCATTTGAATTTCGAATATGATTTAAATTTTGAAAGGAGAGGAAGTTTTTGCTTTTCTTTAATTGCAGACAAACGGGCCCGAATACATAATTAATGTCTTTTGCCAGGACAATTAATAGTGTAAGTGTAACATCTGCACCGCAATAATTCATAAGCCGCCAAAATAGGATAATTGTTTTTTTATTTCAAATCCTTAGAGATAAAATAGTATTATTGCGATTTCTCATAGACAACAAAAGCTAGTAACAAAATTCAATTATCAGATATGACGTTCCCATCAAATAGTATTTAAACGTCCCTTTTTATAATATATAAACTCTTTTTATTAATAGCACAGCTGATTAGATCGCGATAATAAATCTAAATTTTTTTATTGACTTCAAAAACCACAATAATACCATCCCGACCACATCTCAGATGGTATGATTTTCTTTCACATATATGGTTAAATATCCCATTTTCCAAATAACCAAAAAAGATGCACAAACTTTAACTCGAGACATAGAAAAATCAATAGCTAAATTATCTATCCATGTGATGTTGACGAAATTCACTCGCAATTCTTGATCTGAGGCAAGGCACGCTTAGTTCGAAAACCCCAACTCTTTCAATTCGAGGCCTCATGATCAACTTGAAACCACATCATTCCATCTTATCCTTTTTCGCATTGTTCGTTCTTTTTTTTTTTTTTTATCTATCCTACTTTGATTTTCAATTCATTCTTAGGCTTTCTTTTTTTTTTTTTGTGAAGTGCGGGATTTGAAACCTACACCTGAAATTAATATCCCTATCCTAGTCCTCTAAGATGGTGGTAATCCAAATGGTCATCCGTCCGCTTCGCCAGCCACGCCAGATGCAAACGCGTTCGTAAACGACAAAAGAAGTATAAAACAAAGAGAGAAAGAAGATCCCATCTTTTCTAAGGTCGAGAGAGGCGGTGCATTATTCATGTGGGAACCAAGGATGTCGGCCTCAGCTTGTGTCCCGCGCGACATCATTGGTACCGAGCTCCATCTTCTTCACGTTCTTGTCCTTCTCCCCCGTGGCTTTACCTGTCGTCCGTTCTCCATCACAAGCTCTCGGAGAGCAGAGCAAAAGATCTCCTTCCCGAGAACACCCTCTCTCTCTCTCTCTCTCTCTCTAGCTGATGGTTCTCCGCGACCGCGAATGGAGGCCCGAAGAACCAGCCGCGACTCTTCGGTACGTTGCCAGCTCCGAGCTCGGTCCCGTGCTGTCGATCCGGGGGAAAAATCCGGACTTGACTTCGTTTCCGCTTCGTTTTCCGTTTCCTGCGAAATGGGTAGCGCCCTTTTGGCGGGACGGGTGCGTTGTTTTTTTGTAACGGGTGGTGATTTGGTCTTGGTGTTTTCTGGGCAGAGATCGAGCTCTCTGACGATCGGCGAGCGGATCTGTGCCGCTTTCATACCGCTCGCGTCGATAGCCGAGGTCGTGGCTTTCGCCGTCGGCAGTTGCTGCGAGAACCGGGCGAGGCGCGACAAGAAGGGTCGCTGCTACCGGTTCGGCGACGTCAACCGCCTCGCCAGCGAGACGAGATGTGAGTGCCTTTTGTTGCCGTGTTTGTTGTTAAAGCTGGGCGGAGAGAATTCGGTGTGAATGTATATTTATATACCTCTTCGTTAGTAAATGGAGAAAATGCTATTGGAGCTTGCGGAGGAACAGAACGATCCGGTTGATCTTGCTGGAAAATTCGAAATTTTGTGTTGAACAATCCTGAAAATGAGAGTCGATTATGTTTTTTTAGGCTTCGTGATTTCTCGAGATTGCAATGCATATGGCTGGTTTGGGTCGTTTGGAGGAGAGGATCTTCACTTTTATTTTCTGGTTTGACTTCGTGGGTTGCAGTTACAAGTAATGAAGTCGAAGCGCTGTACGAGCTTTTCAAGAAATTGAGCAGTTCTATTATTGACGATGGCCTAATTCACATGGTAGTTTCAACTAAATTTAAATTACATACCAGCGGTTGATGGTAATTCCCTCTGTTACATGGTTGATATCTACTTTTATGTGCCAGTAGCTGGTGATTCTTCTTGATTCTTGATAAGGTAGATAGCAGGATATATGCTCATTTTCACTCTGTATGTTGTGTCAAATACCAAACGAAATATTGTGAGAAACTGACTGAGCTTGCCAGCTATGTAGCTGGTGATGGGATCTAGTCTTGCCTCTGTCACTTAATGACTGTCTTCATGCAGGAAGAGCTTCAATTGGCACTACTCAGCACTCCTACGGGAGAGAATCTTTTCCTAGATCGGGTAATGCATCTCCTTCATCTGTACGGCACTACTTATAATTTTTCACGAAAGATGGATCAATTGATTTGTTCATTAATCATGGCAATGTAAGGACATCTGGTTGATAATCTGGTAGCATATATGGGTCCATACTTGGGGGGGACAGAGCATATTACACATTGATTACGTGACGAAAGTTTCTGTCTTGTTCCATTTCATCTCTGAAATCTGCAAATCTTATTAAAATCGGATGGGTGAATTATGGGTATGCCTCTATCGCTCCGGGAGATCTTTCATTGTGTGATCTGAAAATCCTTCAAAAAACAATGTGGAGGGACCGTCACTTGTTTTGGCCAAATATTTATTTGGTTCTTGTGGATAAGTAAAGAATTATTCTATAAAAATTGCCGCTTGTCTATGAGACATCTTGGATTATCTTTAGGCTCAGCACCCCTCTCTCTCTCTCTCTCTCTCATGTGCTGTGCGGTGGAACTTCACTTTGATGGCTTTGTTAGTGGATGGTGTCATAAAACTAGTATAAATGTGACAAGCGGATGGTAAAATCTCAAATTAATAGAACAATCAATTATTACGTGTCATCCAACTCAGCAAATTGATAGTTTAATGGAAATTAACAAAAGATAAATTTGTTATAAATGTAAGTTTGGGAGAAATTTTTTCAAAGGTGTATCGGTTTGAGGCTTTTGGTGGAAAAAAAATTAGTTTGGGGTAAATTTATTATATGTGTATTAGTTTGGAATTTTTCGTGTTATTAACTCCAAAGAAAAAGCTTAATCATTTGACCACGTGCTGTGCGCACTGTTTTCTTCCTACTTCCTCATTAATTGAAGAATTCCCGTGTACCGTGGACTTATAAAACAATATTCTATGCTTAGTTACCACGAAATGTTATATAGCCCTTTCAATATATCATAAAATAAAATAAAAATCACCTTTGACGTCTTTCAGTTGATTAATCTAGTAAAATTAAAATGCGGGACATCCAATTATTGCGAATAACGTAATATAAGGTGTTGATTCATAGATTTTTTTTTTTTTTTTTTTTTGAGAAACCCCTTTTGAGATTGATGAAGTTCGTATAGAAGGTAAAGAGATTGATAAAAAATAACGTAAACGACCAAAACGAGACCGAAAGTACGTAGTGAAAAGCTCATAACACCAAAAGAAATAGAACTTGTGTTATATCGATTGAGTTTGTAGCTTTTTATTTTTATTTTTTTATTGAGGAGAGAGAAGAATCAAAACACCTAACAAGGGTCGGGCCATGGAGTTTAACTCTTATGAGGAGGCTTATGAATTTTATAACAATTACGCTAAAGAAGCAAGATTTCACCATTGAATCAGCTGCCCCGATGTCTATTGCTATGTTTGGTGCATTTTGCGAGTCGTGCAGCACTTTTTCCTGCTGATGTCCTGACACCAAAGTTCTCCATTAGTTTGATCGTCGGCGCCGGGATTCCATACTAGTTCTCTGCTAGGATCGTGCGAAGTGTGGAACGTGCAAGATTGAAGACAGCTCGGACCGGTTTAGTGCTCCGGGATGGTCTTGAGGACCTCGACTATGCTGAACATGTCGAAAGTTCAAATGATGCAGCGGCTATCAGGGGAATGGTTCCGGCTTTTGCCCTTGTCATGCTTTAACCACTTATCATCGGGACCTTCTTCAGTGTGGAGATGCTGTCTTGTCTGGCGTTTTGGCCGGCTCTTTCGGTTCCGTTATTATGGTAATCTTTACCAAAGTAATCATTGTCTGTTTATTTTGATAGTTTGCGTTGCTGAAGGTATGTCCCTTGATAGAATGCTTGTTAAACTGGGTTAAGATAATTGTAGTTTCTTCATCGTTGGACAAAATTTGTGTAGGTTGGCGAATTGCTGAGTAATGCTCTTATCATCGTATCTATGACATTGTGGGAGCTTTACATCGGTTGTCTCATTTGATTGTAGTATTTTCTTGATGAATATTATTTGTTGGGCTCAGTTTCAAACAGACTGCAGTTTTGGCATCCGATGCTGGTGAAGCACGGAACAAAGCACAGAAGTACATTCAAGTATGCAGCTGCTCCAACCGCTCGAAATCTAGTTTTTGCCGATTATACTCATCCATGGTGTTTCAGTGACCTCCTAGGAAACCTGTTGGAAAATATGGCTTCGAATTGGGTAGAACAATGAAGTCGGATCTTTAGAATACTCAAATCAGACTTTGAGGCGTGATATCACTTTCTTTAAGGATTTATTTACCCCACAACATTGCTAATGGTCACCGGCAAATTTCCTCCAGGATACAACAAAGTCTCAAGTGAGAATACTAGATAGCAATTCTAGTATTTCTCCAGGATCTCTCATAGGAAGCAATTAGAAACAATGGCTGTAGTTTCTTTTAAAAGAAAAAAGACGAAAATGGAAGAAGATATATATATTTGATCTCAAAACAAATGTACTTATATATGTCTTTTGAATAAATGCAACTCTTCAAAAAATTGCAAAAGAACAAAGACAACCTTTCGGAAAAGGTTGTAAAATGAACAAGTATGTCTCAAAGGTTGCGTTGAAAAGGCATAAGAAATTCGGAATTAAATAAATAAATAAAAATAATTGTAACTTTTCGTGAACAGTCGCACTGTTTCAACAATACTTTATAATTAATTTTTTTTATAGAAATAAATCCGAATTTTCAATAAATAAAATAATGACCGTTGGTTAGTGCCAAATCTCGTCCACGTGCGCACTCACATCTTTTCGATGTGGGACAAGGCATCTCTTCATTTGTTTTATAAACAAATTACCAACAATCCCCCACTTTTGTTTATAAAACAAAACAAAAAATAAAACGTTAGAAATATACAACCAAAATTTCCGTAAGATTAATATACATACATAAAGGTCTCTTTCGAGTTAATCCTTTACTTAGTGCAAGTATCTCAAAGCCCTATCAAAGTGACAAGTAGCTCGGCTTTAAACTTGTACTTTATATAATAGAACCGGACATACCACACATACACTAACCTCTTGTTTCAGCGAGAAGTTCTATATTACTCCGCACTATTATGGCCTTGTGCTTAATCCTGTTTCATGAGCTCTCTAGAAAGCAACCCTAACTTTCGTAAGAAGCGGCACCACTTCTAAGCTCATATATGTAAAGTATCTACTATGTGTTTTTGTTACTATCAACACATTATAAGTTTGTACTATACTTCATTAAGAATTCAATCCAACCTACAAAACGTAACAGACGATACTGACTTCTCATATCAGGACTACGTCAATATCAAACAATCACATCCAATAACTTGTTCTTACCCATTAAACCTTGTAACTAGTGATGTTCTAGAAAAAGGTCGGGTTACCATTATTGGTGATTTCAATTAAAGGGTTTCAGCCCCGTTTCTTATGAGGTCATTATTACCATATCTCTTGGTAAAGCCTTTGTCAAGGGATCAGCAAGACTATTACTTGACCTCACGTAGACAATTGTTATGGTACCATCTTTAATCAATTGTCTCACATATTCATATCTTAGACTTATATGTCTAGACTTACAGTTATAGGTGCTACTATAGGTGCTACTATAGGCTCTTGCTAAAGTAGCCTGACTATCACAAAAGATAGAAATAGGAGGCATAGGACTAGGTCATAATTTGATATTTAACAACAAATTCATAGTCCATTTAGCATCTTTCTCAAATTCTATTAAAGCAACGATTCAAGTTTCATAGTTGAGTGAATTATGCACATTTGTTTCTTGCTCGCCCAAGAAACAACACATTCACGTAATGTGAAAATTAATCCATTAGTGGATTGTTTATCTCTCACACTTGCAATCTAACTAGCATCGGTATATCTTTCTAATATAGCCGAATTATTATAGAACAATAAGATAACTCTCTAATGTTCTATATTGGATTACTAGAATTTACTCAACTTGCATATATTAAAGTAATATCAGGTCTAGATAATGTATCGCATACATCAAAAACCAATATCACTCACATTAAAAACTCTCCACCAGGAATCAAATGGAGTACTCATATATTTGAAAACAAGATGTTTAAATCTATGCAACATCTTCTCCATGTAATCACTTTAGCTCAAAGAATAACCCCCACTATTTTTTTAAATTTTAATACTTAAGATAGTATCTGCTTCTCCTAAATATTTCATTTTGAAAATGAAAGCTAGATACTTCTTAGTCTCAATGACTTCAAGTCCCCTTCGGATACCCCCACCACAAGAATATTTCATGAGGCATCCAATCAAAATTATGCATTGTCAAATTTCATGCTCAATGAAATACATACATCAAAATAGAAAACCAATGCAATTCTACTCTCTTGGCTCATTTATGCTATTCCTTAGAATCAAATCTATGAGGTGCAAGGACAGCAAATAGAACACATTAGAACCAAACAAGGGACACCCAAAAAACCCACTCAGTATCTCCAGATTGCCTCCATAAATAGAGCACTACATATCATCCCATGCATGTAAGAACATTCTCTAAAAATTTAGTAAATACGAGCGAATCAAGTATCGAGGTATCAAAAGTGCATAAACTGGAATTGAGAGAGGCAAAAAGAAGATACCGGCAATTCTAGGAATGGAATCAACAACGTCGAATAATCCAAATCTTCTAAAAGGTATAATCAGATCCATACCTCATTTCTTCATCAAATTGCACGCAAGGGCAAAACCATAAATTTAACATTATTATGCTTGAAACCATTAGATAATATGATTGAATCGAATTTTCATGCCACTGTTTATGTGCTCGCATAAGCCCATAATAACATAAACATTCATGCACATATTAATCCAGGACATCAAGCAATCAAGCCGATTCCAATTAATCTTGTGCTTGAATGCATGGCTAAAAAATACTAAAGCATGAAACTAATCAAGACCAAAAGTCTAGCTCAATCACACGATACCAAAATTCTATAGACACCTTCCAGTTCTAGTTCAAAATTCATACGCTCGTGTCAATCTCGTAATGCATTGCGATTGAACTCACTTTTCTTGGTCAACCGCCTACAATGATTAACAGCTCAAGCATACACATGCATACCAATTTCTTGTTACTGAAGTCTTAAATAGGGGCATATCGCATCTCTTCAATTCTATCATTATCCCACACATGGAATTGAACACACACGCCAAAAGATGACTAAAGACCTCAATGACAAATAATGTAGCAGTTTACGTGCTAAACATGGAGATAAAAATATCGCATACCTTAGCATATAAGCCGATAAGCAAAAAGCAATACCTCAGTACATTCTCAAGTAATCCTCCAAAGCATCCATGAATGACCCAACATTTGCCTTCTGGAAGAAACTCCCCACTCTCTTTGACCTCTTTGTGACCAATGCTCTATTCTCCAGTATCATTTCTTCATCATCAGATGCACAGATAAGACTCGGTGAATCACTATCAAATGCCCATCGTGACTTCGAGATGGTCCTCTCGTGAACAAATTCTCCATCCTCAACCATACTGTCATCTTGATCACCAGCCTCACTTTGCTCCTGATGCAATGCCTGGGCCTTGCATCCAGATGCACTGAGAGATATAGATTGATCAACCACAGGAAGATCAGATCCATGTACCGGATCCAATGAGATAGAGGAGTTCAAAACACATCCACCAGACTATCATTCGGTGACAATGTAGATGGAGCCATAGGAAGACTTAAAATAGTGGTGGCCGAAACCACTCGGTTCTTGGATGATATCCTGATTTCCCTGTCCTCCACATATGATTCAGTTTCGCTCACTTTTCACACACGCAATTGAAGCATCTTATTTCCACGCTTCAAATTGGGATCCAAAATTTCTGGCCACGATGGGTGACCTTTGCGAAGCGGAGGCTCCCACTTCGCCTGATCCTCCGTGCAGGGGAGCGTTAAAGGGCCGGATATCCTCTCCAATAGCCATCTCATTGTTGTACTCTGTATGAACCGACCACATCGAGCCACTGCTCGACCAAGTCCGTAGAGCGGCACAGAGACCTCGCGTAAGGTAACATCAAAGAAAATATCGATGGACAGTCAGAAAATGTCAAGACTTGAAACTCAAGAATGGAAAAGCGGAATTACGAGTAATTCCCAATTTGAGGAAAGGTACGAAGAGAGGAGAAAGAAAAACCGCTTAAACCATCACAAAACCCTCATGCAGAGGAAGGAATCGCCAAGATTGGTTCTCCGGCGGATCCGAAAACTGCTCGAATCTTTGAACAAGGTGGAAACAGGGAGAATTCGAAAACAAAACCATCATGATTGTTGGGGAGCGACTAGAGCGGCACCGGCGAAATTGGACTAAAACGGACAAGGCACCGAAGGGCCTTGTTGGAAGTCGCCGAGTCCGTGAACTGACCTTGTTAATAGATTGGCAATTGGATTGATGACAAACGCTTCGGTTATCATTGACGATCGGAATCGTGGCCAACAGAAAGGTCTCGATCGAGATCCAGTCTCTTTAGGTTCTCAGCCATGAAGCAGAATGCTTTGAGCTCTTTTGAAACTATGGCCGACGCCGACGAGCACGGAAGCCATCCAGGAGCAGACCCGTTGGCAAGTGAAAGAACTTGTCCACGTCGATGAACCCAACCCACTCGCTTGTTTTTGGTGCCTGCATCACTCAATGGGCAAACTTGGCGTCTTGCGTCTTAATCTACGGCTACACGTGCTTCGAAATGTTGTAATCGACGTTGGCAAGGGATTCGATTATGTCGTCTATGTCATCCTCGCTATTGTTGTCGTAGATGAACCAGCGCTACACTCCAATTCAGGCATGATAAATGACCCATTCCCCGATGAACCACCGTTTCCCCATCAAAGAAGATATCCTGCACTAATGCACAAAATAACCAAGAGACGCAATCCGAAGAAACATTGCAGTGTTCCCATTCAGTGCTAAGAATATTGATGCCATCAAATAATATAATATTGGGATCTATAAAAGCGCGGCAACAATTAGAGCGAAGGAGGCAGCGAAAAAAGGATCCGTATTTCCCTGGCAATGAAGTCCCACATTCTGGTCAGCGCACTCTACATTGTAAATGGCTTCCCAGCAACTTCACCTCCCTTGCTCGTGCGATCTTGTTTCAACACATCTAGACTTATGAATTTGATCAACTCTGACTCCATTGTTACACAAATAAATCCTTAAAATTGTTGGAAAATATGGCTTCGAATTGGGTAGAACAATGAAGTCGGATCTTTAGAGTACTCAAATCAGACTTTGAGGCGTGATATCACTTTCTTTAAGGATTTATTTGCCCCACAACATTGCTAATGGTCACCGGCAAATTTCCTCCAGGATACAACAAAGTCTCAAGTGAGAATACTAGATAGCAATTCTAGTATTTCTCCGGGATCTCTCATAGGAAACAATTAGAAACAATGGCTGTAGTTTCTTTTAAAAGAAAAAGACGAAAATGGAAGAAGATATATATATTTGATCTCAAAACAAATGTACTTATATATGTCTTTCGAATAAATGCAACTCTTCAAAAAATTGCAAAAGAACAAAGACAACCTTTCGGGAAAGGTTGTAAAATGAACAAGTATGTCTCAAAGGTTGCGTTGAAAAGGCATAAGAAATTCGGAATTAAATAAATAAATAAAAATAATTGTAACTTTTCGTGAGCAGTCGCATTTGTTTCAACAATACTTTATAATTAATTTTTTTATAGAAATAAATCCGAATTTTCAATAAATAAAATAATGACCGTTGGTTAGTGCCAAATCTCGTCCACGTGCGCACTCACATCTTTTCGATGTGGGACAAGGCATCTCTTCATTTGTTTTATAAACAAATTACTAACAAAACCTTGTCTGACTGAACAGATGTTTTTTCCTTGACGTCTTGAATTTGCTTTCAGGCTAGTGCTTTCGAGTATGTGAAGACCCTTGCGTCGCGGTCTCGAGGTTTGACACTTTACTCTGAGAAAGTACGAAAGCTTGCGTCACGGTCCCGAGGTGTGACACTAGACCCTGAGATAGAACAGGAGGTTGCTGAGATAAAATGAAAGCTTGCGTTCGAGATAGAACGGGAGCTTGTCGTAATTGCTAAAAGTGGAGAGACCATTGGCTCTCCGCTGAAGGACACTTCAGGCCTAGCACTTATAATCCTCATCCATCTAATGGCAGCGTCATCAGCGACTCAGTTTGCTCCTAAAGATCTATTTCCGTGTTGTTTGCATGAGCTGATGAACCTCTCTAGCTCCTCCGCTGCTTCGGACAATTCGAGCAAGAGCTTTTAAATAAGGTTTGGGATTATCCAAATTACTCATTTGTTTTTTAATTTTATTAAAGAAACAGTATCAAGAACAAGAATGAACAGGCGATCAGGGGGAGACTCTTGCTTGTCGATCTCTATTCCTCCTCGTACATTAAGTATGTCGCTTTCACTAGTAGCGGCTATTCCCCTCGTAGCGAGGAACAATAAAAAAAAGGACATAGGAAATTTATATGGTTTGGTTAGAATGTTGGAACTTACGTCCATAGAAAGAGCTAACAAGTAATTCACCAATAAATCGGAGAATTAAAAAATTACAATCACTCAAGCTTAAGTGTTTCCCAACTGTATAAAAACTTACGGTGTTTAGCCTTACATTATTGCCCAACAAATTACACAAGTGCTGTGTGTCCAAAGAGCTCTGCGAATAAGTACAAAGGAGAGCTCTTCTCACGTCTAACACCTCCTCTCTTACATTTCACTCTTTTATGCCCATATATATATTGAGGTTTATTGTGCATTTATTGGGATGGAGACAACGGACAAGTCACATGATTCAACCACTTGCGTTGAAAAGGAGGAGCTTTCGTGTGAGACCAAATCTTCTTCGTTTATGTGTAAAACGCGGGCTTGAAATAAAAAACTAAGTCAGGGGCCCAAAGTCCAAATTTACGCCATTTCTCAGCCCATTTCTAAATCTCTCTGCGGCTGAAAAAGAAATAAAAGAGTGACTTGAAGGAAAAGGAAGATAAGAAAGCGAACGAGAAAGAAAGAGTGACCAAATCTTCTTCGTTTATAAGAGGACCGTATAAAGAACGTTAAAGAAAGAAAGCGAAAAACAGAGGTGATGAGTGTAGAGAGAGCAAACGAGGATGTTGTGACCTCCTTTAACGGAGATTTAGCTAATAGATTACTAAACTTAGACTTAGCTTGGGCTCCCCTAAGACCTAACTAATTTGCAACTTTGATTCAAATTATTAGCATGCAAATAATTTTTTTTATTCTAGAGTTGTGCCTAATCTATTTTGATGGGTTGATAAAAAAATCCAAGTGTAGTAGAGCACTTTCTTCTGTAAATGGGAGATTGTGATATGAGATTTGATTGCACTAAAAATCTCTACAACGCCATTTCGGTGCATTTTTCTCTTTTATTTTCAAAAATATTTACGCAAGCAATTTGGATTGACTATAACCTAGCCACCAATATGCAAGATGATTATGGGGGTGTGAAGTCAATAAAAATAACACTTAATAAGCAAAAGCAATAAATAAATTGCTAGAATAGGGAAATAAGTTAAATACCTCAATGCAAGCCAAACATAGTAATTAATTTTCCAAATATTATCGATACCAAAATTTTGATGTCTTATTTAGTAATTTAGGGATCAATCCTAGCCCCTAGCAAAAGAATTTAAATTGCATATAGTCATTAGGAGCGTACTTCATTTAAATGCATTTGATCAAATCGGCAGTGGATGGTTTTGAGCTTAGTTAAATCATCTAGATTGAGCCCATAAGAGAATCAAAATTCGGCCCCAAGCCCATAGGACATAGAGAAAATATTGGGTGAAATTGGAGTAGCTACTACAGTGATGCACAAGTCCATTACGCGTGTCGCTTGCCTGTGGCCAGCGACCGGCCACAAGGGAGGGCCGGCGAGGGTCGCTTTTGTCGAATTCGGCGAGGGTCGCCCTCGCTGGATCCAATGAAAGCAACGACGGCCATGGATGAGCGTCGGCATGCTGGTGAGTGCTTCGTCCATGGCTGGTTGCTGCAATCGAGCGACATCCATGGCCTTAGAAGGGAAAAAGAAAAGGAAGAAAGCGACAGTGAAGAAGAGAGAGAAATGGAGGAGAGAGAGACAAGGTGTCTGACAGTCTAACAACAGAGGAGCCAAAGCAAAAGCGAGTGGAGAGATAGAGAATGGGGCCCGCCAGAGTTTTAAACGTTTCCGACTTGTGGGTCTGGGTACGACACGTGTCACAAGATAAATAGGGGATAAGTATACTGATGGTGCCATAAGTTGTGTACGGCGTTCACTTTGGTGCCAAAAGTTTCCGTCGGATCACTTAAGTGCCAAAAAATTTGAAAAACGCTCACTTTGGTGCCAACGCCGATCTGAACTGCCGGAAATCCGACGTGACCTTTTTTTTTTATGAATTTCTTATACTGATGTGGCTCGCCGGAAAGTCCAGTCAGCAAGTAAACCACCAAATGACGTCGTTTGGTGTCTTAAACCCCAAATCGAAACCCTAAATCCTCAAATTGAGAGAGAGAGAGAGAGAGAGAGAGAGAGAGAGAGACCATGGCGGCGGCATTGTCTTCTTCCCCAAAGAACAACACCAGCGCAGAGAGAGAGAAGCCATGGCAGCATCATCTTCTTCTCCGAAGAACAACACCAACGGAGAGAGAAGCCATGGCGATGTCGTCTTCTTCCTCGGAGAACAACACCAACAGAGAGAGAAGCCATGGCGGCGGCGTCTTCTTCCTCGAAGAACAACACCAGCACCAGTCACTCTTTGAACAGAGCCTAATCCACCATCTCCATCTGCGCCTTCCTTGTTTCCCTCGCACTCCTCGTCTTCTCTCTCTCTCTGCACCTTCAATCCCCCTTCTTCCTCCTTCTCCTCTGCCCTCGCCTCCTATTTTCCCATCAGTTCTTGGCCGAGCGATGGTGGCCGAGTACGGTGGCTGAGCGACGGTGGCCAAGCGACGGTGGTCGAGCATGATGGCCAAGTGACGGTGGCCAAGCAAGCTTGGTCGGTGAGGATGAACAAAAAAAAAACCCTAATTTTAATCACAAATGAGCTATACAGCGTCGTTTTTCCTAAGCCATCCACATAGGATGGCAAAACGACGTCGTTTTCTTAAGTAGGACAGAAAACGACGTTGTTTAAAGAGTTTATCGATTTTTTTTTTTTAAATATAAAGCCACGTAATCATTTTGGCTGGAATTTCTCACCGGTGGCACCAAAGTGATCGTTTTTTCTCCGATTTGACACTTAAGTGATCCGGCGGAAACTTTTGGCACCAAAATGAGCGTCGTACACAACTTATGGCACTATTAGTTTACTTATCCCAGATAAATAGATTAATATTTTGCTGAGTTGGCTACAACTCGGATAGCCAATATTTTCTCCGAGGAGGGAGATAGAAACTCCCCACGTCAAGTACCGGAGTGCTGTTCATCGCTCCTTGACCGCTGTTTGGTCTTGCTCTTTGTTGCTGGTTCGTTCGTTGCCAAGCCATCAACGCCAGTCCGTGACCGGTGAACTTCCTGCTGTGCACGCTGCTGCTAACGACGTGCCATACTTGATCCTGTCTTTGCTCAACCTGTGCCGATGCTTTCCCTGCGAAGCAACCTGGCTTTGATGGCCTTGTTGTAGCAGTTCCCAGCGAGATTCAAAGTCCAGGCTCCAGCGCTAGGGTTTCTACCCATGGCCATTGGAGGGAATTCGCTCTCAGTCAAGAAAATTCACTTGGTGGACCGGTGAAAAAGGAAAAGAAGAAAATAAAACTGTGCAGATGTGATTCTTGAGGGACACTAGACTAATAGGACATATTCAGGAAAAGGAACACACATGGCTGAATAATGAGGGAGCAACTTGGCAAAGAAAGAAGCAAAGACTGAGAATCGGAGAATACATTCAGAAGGAAGAGAGAGAGGTCCAGCGTCATCATCGCGATCATCTCATCATCCATACTCTCTGTCTACATATGGAAGTCTCACCCCTTATGGTCCCAATCTCCTTTATCTTATCTTGTTTATCTATCTTCTTTACTCATCGCATGAGCACAATCAGAGGCAATTGACAATTTATGTTCATCTTCTAGTCCGTATTCTTTATAAAGGGATCGCTCGTGTACTTTATAGATTGAAAATGGCCGGCTCCACTATGATTGGTTTCTCTGACTCTTGCAGGTCTGAGAGCCGTTGTTGCTCATCCTTTGGGTGTTATTTTTACTAGAAGTTCTGCTGAAATTGCTGCCAATCGGTCAGCCCATGGCCGGTCATTGTGAATCTTTGCCGCCGGTCCCCGCTGTGAACACTGAGCCAGCTTGCACTGCAGTAGCCTTGCCACTGAGAGCACCACCAAGCTGACCTGCGAGCACCACCTTAACATCACCGTCCCTCTGCCGTCCGAGTCCACCGTTCATACAGAGATAATGCAATATTTATACAACCCCTATAAAAGATCATCCACTAAACATACTTCACATAAAAAGGAAAGGCAGATGTTTTTTATTTTTTTGGTAAGAAGGAAAGGCAGATGTTTATATAGAGATTATGCAATGTTTCATCTCTCTCTCCCCCTTTATTTTTTCCATACAGACGTGCCTGTTCTCCCTTAAGATAAGCAGCCATAAGGAAGAAAACTATTCTAAACTGCCGTTCTTCTTGCCTTTGGCCTTCACTTCTTCAGCAGAACTGGCCTCAGCGGCAGCTTTTACGAGGGTGGATTAATGGCCTTTCTTATCTTAAACACAGCCCAAGCAGTTCGGATAGCATGTGCTGCAACATCTAGGCCTTCGTTTGCTGCATGAGCCGCTTATTCTCCATACCTGCATTACAGAACAAAGTTAAAGCGTCGTAAAACTTAAACCTTCTAACTTCATTTTGTTGGAGTAAAGAACAAAGAAACTTTGCCTGGGGAAAAATATCAATTCTTGTGCAGAGCAAATCAGAGGATATCTTCAGCAGCAATATGTTCAACTCATAGCAAGTTAGCGACTAATTTTGGTACTCCTCATTGGTCGTTAGGTACACTTGGCATTTACATGACTATTGGCCAAATGATTATGATCAGAAAAGGACCCATCTCAAAAGCGACGACATAGTTATTGCCAAAAAGATGATTCCACAAAGACGGAACAGTAGTGCAATGCAACTTGCCCAACAATATGTATGATTACTCCGAGGAACATAGCCCCAATTAGATCAGCAACACCTACTGCTATATACGCAAGTGGAGTCAGTAAGTTGATCACATTGTGTCAATATACCTCTGTGAAACAAGTCCTGTCGTCGCCACTGATGTGGTTGACCTGACATTCTTTCTAGCAACTTCAACAGCATCGTGAACCTTATCTGCAACAATACCAACAAAAGATCATTGTGAAGAAAACAACTGAGCTAATTAACGGGAGTGTGGACAACCTGGTTTTAATTGTGCATAACCCTGCTGAAAAAATGACATGAAACCAGCAAACTAATCAAGACAGAATAACAAGCCTACATTAACTTGGCAGAGCACAAACCAACAAACTAAAAGTGATTGCTACATAAGTAGCATCTGACTGAGGAAACCAACAAACTAATTAAGACAGAACAACAAGCCCACGTTAATGTATTCCAAAGTTCCTATTCTCGACATCGTAATCGGATGCTATATGGCAGGTTTCGAACTCTTATCTAATTTATTTTGCCACGATGCCCTGCAGTTAAGAGCTTGCCCTTTGGTTTAATTCACAACTGAGTGCAGAGAAGCAAGCAAAGATGGACATGCAAACATGAATAACATTCAGCTTTCATCAGTTTCTGCTACAAAAAATAAAAAATACAAGTGACCTACTTAAGATAGTCTCAAGCTATCCATCAAATGCTCCAAAACTGGCAAACATACTTTAAGTTGGCAGAGCACGAACTGGAAATTGAAGTGATTGCAATGTAGTCACATAGGGTTATCCAGAATTGAAGTGAATCCAAGTCAAGACGAACTAGCAAAGCACAGATCAAAGTGACATCGTAAAAACCTTCATGCTCAGCACAAAGTTATCTAGAAATCGTAAAAACTAGCAAACCCAATAGTCCAGAAATCGTTGGACTGAGGAAAAAGAGGCGAAGTGGCGAGCGGTGTCGAGAGTGAAGAGGTGAAGTAAGAAGGGCTTGTTGATAGCAAAGAGCTGAAGAGGTGAAGTGAGATAGGTTCGTTGAGAGCGAAGGATCCATCAAGAGTGAAAGAGAGAGGAGACGCGAAGGACAGAGGAGCGTCTCTTTAGGATTTGTTTTTAGAAGGGGTGAAAATGGAAGTATACTTGGTATATGAGGGGTAAAATGGGAAGTTTGACATTTTCATTAAGTTAAGACTCTGCGTTCCAAAAATGCAACTTTTCAAGACATTTCCAACCTTGCATTTAGCTAAAGTCCTTTGGAGAGATTTTAGAGATGCAATTGCATCTTCCCGGTGAGTAAAAAAAGTAGCCAAATGCCATTTGCATTTGGTTAAGTCTTTGTGAAGTATTGGTAAAGAAAAAATAAAAGAAAAAGAAAAAGAAAATTAAAACAAAATAAAATAAAAAGAGAAAAATCATAGTAAACAATATATATATATATATATATATATATTTAAAAAGAGATAATAAAAAATGTGGGCTGAGTACAATTAGTCTGGTTTGGACTGAGAATATAGGCCAATTTGTATGAGGTGTTTTGGGACCAGTCCAAATTTTTAACCTAACTCGGACTTATAGGGTCCGAATTAGACCACTTTCAAACTGGGTCACCAAGCTAAGTCACATTTTCCAGAAATAAAACATAAAAATAAAAAATGAAAATTTGTTTAAAAATTTGACTTTAATTGGTTTCATTAGATTTGTAGCATTAATACTAGTTTAGAATTAGTTTTAGACTTTTCTAGATTAGAATACTCATAGTTTAGGTTTTAATAAACATTTTAGTTTAGCATTAAAAATGCGAAAACCCTTTAAAAATTGAACTTAATATTGAACAAGCTCTTAAGCCTTTACAATAGGTTTCCGCTTTTAACTTAATATTGAACAAGCTCTTAAGCCTTTACAATAGGTTTCTGCATTGTTAGAATTGCGCATTTCCATTTTGATTACATACTTGAGCACTTTCAATTCATTGATTGTTTTCTTTTTTGGCACGGTTGGGATTTCAATATGGACACTTAACGGATTAGACTCTTAATTGGTAAAAAGATTGCATGAACATCTTAGTTGACGAATAATTGAGTTTAGGTACCCAAAGAGCACTAGTTAAATAGCTAGTGTAATCAAGTTCCTGACACTAGATCTTTAGTTATGTTGGGAGTAAGATATCCTCCCATATCTCATCTGGTTTTTAACCAACCTCAATAGGTTAGTCGCAACTCCTCATATAAAATTTTGATAGAGTTAACCTAGACTTAAAATGAAAAAATCAATGTCATGCGATGTATGAACTTGGGAGAGTCTGCTTTTGTGATTGATAAACAAATAACTCTTTCTTTTTTGATTTTATTTTATCTAATTTAATTAAGATTTCGGTTAAAAATTTTGGATTTAGGCCAAAATGATATCATTTTAGTTTTATATTTCACGTTTTAGTAAGGTAATGTCATGCAGGAGAGAGAAAATATTAAAAAAAAATTATGTTGATATTTTCCATTAATCTAACTAGATGGAGTTAACAGAATGACTCAATTGCACTAATTTGGCAAGTTTTAAAACTTGATAGCACTTTTTATAAGTTGTAGGATCCTATTGCACATTTGTGACAAGTTTTATGACTTATAAGGTACTTCTCCCTAATAAATAACAGCAATGATCATATTGTCCATTCTTTGACACTAACATTGGAGTCCCTTATCATCAAGATACTATTTAGCTTAATCTTTACAAATTATAAATTGTGAACGTGATTGTCATTTCATGTTATGCATTCTAATTATTTAGGTAGATGTAAACATAAGCATATAAGTGAAGTCTCTAATTCACTATTATAGAATTTAATTACAACATGTAAAAACTTGGTTCGAGATAAATGAATTTGTCATTTAAGAACTGATTACTTAAACAATAATTCTGATTTTCCTTTTGTCAATCATGGAGTAACAAACTTAAGTATTCTTAGTTACATTAAAATGATTATTTCGATGAGATCAATAATTAATAATGCTTGATTTTGGATATGTGGGAAATATTTAGGCTAAAAGGTGAAATAACCGTTCCATTTAAATTAGAACTAGATTATGAGCACACCGTGTGCGTGCGTGCTTGCTTTCGCCGTCTTTCTTGTAAAATAATAATAACAATATTTACAGTCAATCTTGACATCCAAAAACAGGGGAAAGTATCGGAAAAGTCCTAAATTTATTGCATTGATTCCAATTCAGTCATAAACCTCTCAATTGGATCAATTTAATCCTAAACCTTTTCATATTGATATCAATTGAGTCCATCCGTTCAATTTATGCCGAAAATTACTAACATGGATGTCGATCGTCCTAGATGGCATACCTAGTGCTAACATTGACATTTTCATTTAGTTTTTAATTATTTTTTGAATTTTTTTTATTGATTTTTCCTCTTCTTCTTCTTTTTTTTTCCCTTCCTTCCTTATTGTCCTTTGCCAGCCCTCGTCATGGCCGATGAGGGTGGTTGGAGCGCCCTCACCGGCCACAAGTGAAATCGGCCCTCGTCGGCCTTTGGCAAGGGCTGGTGAGTGTTGGGAAACCCTCGCCAACGCCGAGGTTGGCGAGGGGACCTTGTGGCAAAGGTGGCCTTGCTCGGATGGTGAGGGGCCTTGTCTAGGCAAGGTCGGCCCTTGCTAGCCCTCGTCGGCTTCTAATATTGGCAAGGGTCCTTGCCAAAGGCCAGTAAGGGCTTCCCACTACTCACCAGCCATCATGGAGGTTGGCGGAGAAAAACAAAGAAGAAGAAAAAAAAAATGAAAGAGAAGGAAAAAAAAGGTATAAAAAGGAAAGGAAAAAAATAAAAAAAAATCAAAAAATTGAAAAAATAATTAAATATATATAAAAATGACCACGTTAGCACCGATCATGCTACATAGAACAACTGGCGTTTATATCAGCAATTTTTAACATAAATTAGCTAGATAGACTTAATTAGTACTAATACCAAAATGTTTAAGATTAAATTGGTCCAATTGACATGTATATGATTAAATTATTACAAATGTAATAGGTTTAGAATTTTTGTGTACTTTTCTCCCAAAAAATGTGAAGATGTAAATGTGAACAATCAAATTGAGTAATACATTTAATTGTGATAATCTTCATAAAGTTTCTTAGAAACTTCTTGCGATGGCACTCATCGTAATTTCACCGAAAGCTGTCCCCCTAATTATAATAATGTATATATAAAACATAAGAAAAGAAAAAGAAAAAAGCTTCGCATTACTTTCTGGTCGGTCCAAAAGTCGACTCAAAGAACGAACAAATTTCTCGCATTCCCACACCTTTTCTTTAATTATAAAAACCAGAAAATTCAAATTTTATTTTTTATGTTTCGCCAAGGAAATGAATAAGCAACGAAGAAGAAGCCACAGATTTGCACCCATCATTATCAGTGCCTGAAATACATTAATACATTAAGTCATAATGAATAGTTCTACTGTATGTATTTTGTCAGAGGTTTGCGGATATTAGAGAAATCATGTTGTCCAAGATTTAGAAACTGAAAGGCCATGGCCAGTAGACATAGAACCAATGCATGATACAACAAATAAAAATGGAAATGGATTTGTTGTGGAAATAGATACTAAATCTCCTTAATGTTGTGAATTGATCAATCAAGGGTGCATTTGTTTGGCGGAAAACTTGATGATATAGAAAAATGCTTCCGATAAAGCATTTTCTAGGGATATGATTAGTTTTCCTTTATTTGATAATATATGATCAAATACGTTTTATGATATTTGGATCTCTTCGGAAAATTATTTTAATCTCATGACTTTATCTCAACAAAAAAATATTCGAACATTTTATTTTTTATTTCGAATTTTAAATTAAATATTATTTTTTCTTTTCTTTTTACCTTCTTCTCCTCCATTGCTCCTCTGCTGCCTCATGTGCCATCCCCATCTACTTCCTCTGTCGGCTCCTCCTCGGCTGGCTTGTGAGGGGCTAGCTCGAGTCTCGTTGCTGGGGCCGCAAGCTCGCTCAATCGGGCAAGGCTCGAGACTCACCACTAGAAGTTGCGTGTCAAGCAAGGTTGCGGCCTTTGGCAACAAGGCTCAAGCCTTGCCAACTTGCTACCTTGATCTGGTGAGGCTCGCCACCAGGGGTTGCAAACTTGCTCGATTTGGCGAGACTCACTGTCGAACGATTGGTGATAGGCTAAGAAGAAGAAAAAAAAAAGGAATAATAGGAAAAAAAATAAAATAAAAATAAAATTGATTGTAAAAAATAAAAAATAAAAATAAAAATTCAATTTTTTAAAATATATCTTTATAAAAACGATTGTTTTCGTTAGCCAATACATTCGGAAAATGTTTTCTAGTTATTTTAAAGGAGAAATCATTTTCCTCAATTTAAATTTTGGTAGGAAATTCTTTTTCATAAAGAAAATATTTTCTCCAAAAATATTTGTTACTAAACAAATACAACCGGAGTTTGACTAATCGCCTCTGATTATAGAGCATGAAGGACGTCGTATCCTAATACCACGGTCTCCAGGCGAAGATCAGGAGTCAACATATTAACGCGTCAAAAGGAAACGAGTCGACATATTGACGCGTCAAAAGAAAACGACGATGGCCTTGGTCATTCCCTCCCTTCCCTCCCCCATTCTCTCTCTCTCTAATAGGCGTCGAGTCCAACGACTCCAGCGACGTAGTCTAAAGTTCCGGCGAGGATGGCATTGCTCTCACCTCTCGCGACAGAGATCGTGATCCCAGTTTGCGCCCTCGTCGGGATCGCATACTCCTACTACCTGGTGCGGTGGTTCCTCAAGTGGCGCAATGGCGACGAACTCGACCAGGAAGAGCAGGGCCCAACATGGGTTCAGGAGCGGTGTGCTCAGATAAAGCAGGAGCTCTCGGAAGGTGACTTTATAAAGATCCTATAGATTCACAACTTGTTTGCTTTATAAAACTGTTCATTAACAGATTTTTTTTTGGGGTCAATCTCGCATCTGCCCGAGCAATAGTGACAGATTCGAGTCTTGTAATCTGATGATAGCTCAGCGAAGTCATGAGCTTCTGCTGCTTGTGGCGCGACTCATTTTGGGGGTTTGTAACAGCTGCTAGGTAGGGCTTTGAGCGACGTATCTGAGTACAGTTGAATAATATTTACTCATGCAGATCTCTTCTCACGAAGATGGCTCTTGGGCGGAGTGTTGACTGGGGGTAGCCCACGTCCTTTGGCTTTGATAGCATTTTCATTTTATAATTTACAGTTTCCTTCATATAGTTTAATAGCATTACATAATCTAACCTTAAGGAAAACGTTTTTGGAAGTAAAATCCAAACACCAGGAAATTACTTCCCTCCCGTTTTCATGCTCTCCACCAAACAAGGGAAAGTCAATCACTTTCCTATCACGCAAAGTTTTCCATTAAACCAACGCCCATTCTAAGTCTAGCAAGCCCAATCTTTCATATCCTCCGTATGAGTACATACATAGAATTTTTCTTAGTACATTTGATTCATTTCCAATCATCTATGTGATAGATTAAAACCTTGTTTGTTTTGCAGAAAATTTTCTATCCAAAAATATTTGTCTCATTTTCTAGTGTTTGGATCACTTAGGAAATGAATAAATAGAAAATCTTTTCATAATCAACAAAAAAGCTATGCTTAATTTCAGGAATATGATTCACTTTTAAAAGTCAGAAATCATTTTCTAAAATATGACTAGATATCGATGTTTGAACTAGAGATCTCAGCCCTTGGGTACAGGGACCCAAATGCCTGTGCTTAAGTTCTTAGCAACCTTGGTCCCTTGAGGCTGAGCCCAAGACCTTGATGCTCATGCCCAAGTCCTTGAGACTTTGATTGCGGAGCTCAGCCCCGTGGCTGGGTCAAGAACCTCGATAGTTGAGCTAAAGTATTGAAGGCTAGGCCCGAGGCCTAAGAACCTAAGGCCAAATTCCATAAGAGAAAAAAATATCGGTTTATGATTTATAGAATTATCTATTTATGAAAATTTGATTAATCAAATTTATTTTGGAAAGTGGGTGAAAGTCCTAAAATTTGTCACGAATGTGCAATTGAGTCCTAAAAATTATCACAAAAGTGCAATCAAGTCTTAAAACTTTCAAAAAGTGCAATTAAGTCATAAACATTGTTAGAAACATGCAATTGAGTCCTATAACTTTCAAAAAATGCAATTAAGTCATAAAACCTATCACAAATATGCAATTGTATTCTAAAGTTTTGCAAAAAATTCAAAAAGCTAAAAGATTTGATTGGATCAATTTGAAAAAATTTAAAGATATTATTACACTTTTTAAAAGGTTTAGAATTTAATTGCACCTTCGTGACAAGTTTTAGGACTTAATTACATTTTCTAAAAGTTTTAAGACTCGATTGCACTTCTATGACAAATTTTAGAACTTTCGATGCATTTATCCCAATTGATAATATAGCATGTGCAACTCTTACATCACACAAATAGTGCATATCTTTTAGAAAAATATAAGCAATTTTTTTTATAAAAGACAGAAATAATTTCCAATTTTTATTCAAATTCCAGGCAAAAGAAATTTTGTCATTTTCCAGAAAAAATCTTATTCGAAAATAGTTTTTAGAAAGGTCAAATTATTAGTGAAACAAACAGGGCCTAGGTAAATTTCTTTCTTCCATTTGTTTTTTGTTTGTTATAGGAAGCTTGTTATATGCAACAATTGACACAACCTAAAGTTAATTAAAATTAGGATAGTAATTTTTTTCTAAAGTAATTGGCTTTATTAGAAGCATATTGTGCCAAAAAGGTCAATTGCTGAGGATGTACAACCCTCAATTTTTAATGTATTTCTTCACTTCGTCAGTGAATGTTTTGAAAGGATTTATCATCTTAAGTTGTTATTTGGTGTAGAATATTTCCCATTTTCGTGAGATTGTCATTCTTGATTTGTCATATGTGTGACGAAACACTTAATTCTATAATATTAGTTACGAATACATATGTAATGAACCTATTTCTCTAAAGTTCTCTTTTGTGTTAAATTCTTGCTTCTTCTAACTAAAGTCCATATATGTGACAATGTTTCATATCTATCACTTTAATTTGAATAATCTTTCGAACTAGAGCATTATCAGTTCTATAGTAGTTCATTGTTTTCTTCTAGTTCTAACATATAGGTTCAGTTCTAACTTTAGTTCTGACGCTTTCCATACTCGGTTTAATCTTTTGTTATAACCTACTGTTTATTGTAGGTCATAATATGTCTAGTTTCTTCTTTGTTTGTAATGCTTTAAATTTAAAAGTAATGTTTAGATGCGTTTACAAAAATATTATGGGTCTGGAACGTCGTAGTTAATTTTCAGTTCTTTATATTTCATTAAGTTGTTTGCAGAACTGGGTATGTTCTTGCATCCCATTTCCCATATTGTCGTACACATTATGTTCTTGTCACTCTTCCGCCAGTGAATTTTGGCACTTACATTGTTCAGCTTGCCAAATGTGAATTGTAATAGACACCATATCATCTTTTAAGTTACTCTTTTGGAGGCGCTGTTGGTTAGGCTTTCTTATTTCTTGGCACTAGGTTGAACAAAACTGGGCAACAGAACGAAGTAGCTGGATTTAACTATATTATGCCTTCTTTCGTCACACATAAGTAGAATATCAATAATCAGATTTTTGCTTTATTTGCTTTGTAGAGACTCAGAGAGGCTAAGTTATCGTATGTGATGGAACAGGTGTGAAAGCTTTTCTGTTCACGGAGTGCCGGTATGGTGGGGTTTTCATGGTTGCTTTTGCGATTCTAATCTTCCTCTGCCTTGGCTCTATTGAGGGCTTCAGCACCCAAAGCCAGCCTTGCAGGCTTGATCCTTCAAACATGTGCAAGCCTTTACTTGCCACTGCCGTTTTCAGTGCTGTTTCATTCCTACTTGGTGCTTTCACATCAATCCTCTCTGGTTTCCTTGGCATGCAAATTGCTATCTATGCTAATGCTAGGACTGCCTTGGAAGAGAGGAAGGGTGTTGGAAAAGTTTTGTTTCCTGCTTTCAGGTCTGGTGCAGTGATGGGATTTCTTATTGCTGCTAGTGGTCTTCTCGTGCTCTATATTGCAATCAATCTATTCAAGCTGTACTATGGCCATGACTGGGAAGGCCTTTTTGAGGCTATTGCCGGTTATGGTCTTGGTGCATCTTCCATGGCTCTTTTTGGAAGAGGCACTGCTGGAATTTATGCCAAGGCTGCTGATGTTTGTTGTTGTTAAATTATGTCTCGAGTTTTCGCTGGAAAAGAGGAAATATAAAATAAATATTTGGGTACACGGTATATGAATTTCTTCTTTCGGAATTGTCGCTAAAAGATGTTATCCACGGTGAGCCCAGGTTTCTTATTTACTTTTGAATCCTTGCACGGCCGAATTCTATTTGGATTTGAAGTCCTCTGCATACGAATTTGAAAGTGAAGATTGAATTCTAGTGGGGCCCAAAGTCAAGAATTTGACTTTTGGGGCACACATATAAAAGGAAAAGAAAACCCTGCGTAGAGGTGGACGCTCGATCAAAAAGAGACGCACGCCGAAGCAAGAAGCCGCCGAAGGAGCTGCGAGAGAAACCTACGTATGTGAGACGTCCACGCCGCTTGAAGAAGATCCGCAAGATCTTGAAGCCTCGCGAAGCCGTACGTAGAGTTTCGTTGCACGGTAATTTGTGCCGTGAGTTTATTCCCAAATTGAGTTGTTATTTATACACTTAGGGTTTGGGGTTAAATCTAGGTACGGGAAACACTTGAGCGATTGAGCGATTGTAAACTCGATTCTCCGATTTTAGTGGATTATTTGTTCTTGGCTCTCCCCGTGGACGTAGGTACCGATACTCGGACCGAACCACGTAAATTTCTGGTGTCCTGATTTTCTCGTTTAATTCTCTGGTGATTTCGCGTTGACGTAATTTGCAAGATCCTATCGTTTCCGCTATTATATCCCAACAATTGGTATCGAGCTTAGGGTTGGATTTCTTGATTGTGATTTGGGGCTTTTGCTTGTCGATTATTATCTGGAAATTCTGTTATTGCAATTATGTCGAGAGGAAATCGAGATTGAGAAGTTTGATGGAAGAAATAACTTTGTGTTATGGAGCATCAAGATGCGAGCTTTGTTGACAACACACGGTTTGGCCAAGGCACTTTGGATGGTGAGGATGAGTTGCCGATTATAATGAAAGCCTTGAGAGGGTAGAGCTTATGCAAAAAGCAAAGAGCATAATCCTGTTAAATTTGTCGGATGAGGTCTTACTAGAGGTTATTGAGGAGGAGGATGCCGCAGCATTATGGGCAAAACTTCAAGCACTCTATGTGAAGAAAGGTTTGAACAATCGCTTGTATATGCTGAAGAAGATGTTTCGGTTTAGATACGAAGGTACGTCTATCGAACCCACCTAGATGAATTTAATAAACTCATGTTGAATCGAAGAACGTCGGTAAGATACTTGATGATGAAGAACGGGGCATGATGTTGTTAGCCTCTTTACGAGTCATGGGAGCACTTTGCGATTCGATTTTGCGGGGCGTACTACGATTACCTCAGAAGAGGTAAAGTCCGCCTTATTCTCTAAAGAGTGGCAGAGAAAGTTGCGCGATGACGGTCTGGCGAAAGGGGCAGCGCAAGCACTGACGATTCGGGGTAGAGAACAACATCGAGAGCCTAGTAGCAGCAGAGGTAAAAGCAGATCAAAATCACACAATAGAAAGTCCAAGGGACGCGTGAAGTGCTTTGAGTGTCACGAGGAGGGGCACATCAGGAGAGATTGTCCAAAGCGGAGAAATAAAGTTGATAAGCAGAATGCTACAACCAGTGTGGCAAACGTTGCTGAGGGGAGCAATAGGGATGCAGAAGCTGTCTTATGTGTGACTGCTACTTCGTCAGGAGACGAATGGGTGCTAGATTCAAGGTGTTCTTATCACATGACGCCTCATAAGAACTGGTTTACTACTTACCAAGTTGCAGATGGTGGTAGAGTTCTTTTGGGGAATGATGCAGTCTGTAAGGTTGTGGGGATAGGGACAATTCGGATTCGGATGCACGATGGGGTGGTGCGCACATTGACAGATGTGAGGCATGTACTGGAGCTCAAGAAGAACCTTATTTCTCTAGGGACACTCGATGACATCGAGTGTAGGTACACCGCTGAAGGTGGAGTACTGAAGGTCTCTCGAGGTGCTATGACAATGATGAAAGGGAAGAAAGTGAATACTCTCTATCATCTACTGGGAGAGACCGTGGATTTGGAAGTCTTCTTTGTTTCATCGGGTGAGTCAGACTCTAACTTGACTCGGTTATGGCATATGCGTTTGGGGCATATGAGTGAGGCGGGTATGACGATCTTTGAGTGAAAGGGGTTGTTGAGTGGTCAGAAACGGGGAAAGCTGGACTTATGTGAGCACTTTGCATCTATGGGAAGCGGCACGAGTTAAGTTTACTACAGCTATTCATTCGACCAAACGACTGGTTGAATATATTCATTTAGACGTTTGGGGCCCGTCTTCGGTTCCTTCGAAAGGAGGTGCCTGATATATGCTGACATTTATCGACGATTATTCAAGGAAGGTATGGGTATACTTTCTGAAGCACAAATATGACGTGTTTGATCGGTTCAAGAAATTTAAGGCATTGATTGAGAAGTAGTCAGATAAGCAGATCAAGTACTTGAGAACCGATAATGGCATGGAGTTCTGTGGTAAAGATTTTACCGAGTTCTGCGAGAAAGAAGGTATTGTAAGACACCGCACAGTACCGGGGACACCACAGCAGAATGGCGTGGCAGAACGGAAGAACAGAATCTTGCTTGAGCGAGCTCGATGCATGCTTTCGCATGCAGGACTTGGCAAGGAATTTTGGGCTGAAGCAGTGAACATGTCATGTTACCAGTAAATCGATCTCCATCGTACGCTGCTATCAGTGGAAGACTCTGAGGAAGTATGGTCGGGAAACTTGTTGATTATTCCGGATTACGTATATTCGGATATCTTGCGTATGCTCATGCGAGTGATGGTAAGCTTGAGCCGAGGGCAAAGAAGTGCATATTTCTGGGTTATGAACAATGGGGTGAAAGGCTACTTTGTGGTGCACCGATCCCAGATCACCCGGTTTTCTAATCGCGAGAGATGTGATCTTCGACGAGGCGCAATGCTTCAACGAGAGGAGTTTCGAGACACAACCAGCAGAGAAGACGGATCATGGTGTCATAAATGAGGTGGAGCCTCGGTGGAGACTCGGAGACCTCGAAGGTAACAGAAGTTAAGGCGCAAATGAAGCCGCAGTTCCGAAGTCGGTGATAGTGAACAACCGAGCAAAGCCGCGCGGACTATAGCCGAGATAGAGAGAGAAGGCAAATTAAACCACCGGTACGTTATGGTTATACGAGATATTGCTTATGCATTGATTTGTAGGTGATGAGGTGGAGACAGATAAGCCTTCGTCTTACTCTGAGGCGATGGCTAGTTCGGAGTCGTCGCAGTGGCTAGGGGCTATGAGTGAAGAGATGGAATCTCTCCATCGAAATCAGACATGGGAGCTGGTCAAAGTACCAAAGAGCCAAAAGATTGTTGGAAGTAAATGGGTCTTCAAACGGAAAGAGGGCATTCCTGGTGTCGAGGCAGTGAGGTATAAGGCGAGACTTGTGGCGAAAGGGTATACACAGCGTGAGGGCATTGACTACAATGAGGTGTTCTCTCCTGTGGTAAGGCATACTTCTATTCGTGTTTTACTTGCCTTAGTTGCTTCGCAGGATCTCGAATTAGAGCAGCTAGATGTGAAAACTGCGTTTCTTCACGGTGAGTTGGAGGAGCAGATTTACATGAGGCAACCTGAGGGATTTGCTATTCCGGGTAAGGAAGATCATGTTTGCTTGTTGAAGAAATCTTTGTATGGGCTGAAACAATCTCTAGGGCGAGTGGTATAAACGTTTTGATGCTTTCATGGCTAGTCAAGACTATTCAAAAAGTCGGATGGACAAGCTGCGTTTACTTTAGGAGATTGGAGAATGGTTCTTTGATTTATCTACTTTTATATGTTGATGATATGCTGATAGCAGCTAAGGATATGTCTGATATTGATGTGCTGAAGAGGCAGTTAAATGCTAAATTTGAGATGAAAGATTTAGGTGCAGCAAAGAAAATTTTGGGTATGGAGATTTTGCGTGACAGGACTGCAGGAGTTTTACGTCTGTCTCAAAAGAAATACATTGAGAAAATTGTGACACGTTTTAACATGCAGTCGGTGAAATCTGTAAGTACACCTTTAGCGAAGCACTTTAAACTTTCAGAAAAATTATCACCGCAGACTGAGGAGGAGGAGGAGCATATGTCACGTGTTCCTTATTCTAGTGCCGTGGGTAGTATTATGTATGCTATGGTGTGCACTAGGCCTGATATTTCACAAGCTGTGAGCGTGGTTAGTCGCTATATGAAGCGTCCTGGTAAATCTCATTGGGAAGCTGTGAAGTGGATCCTCAGATATTTGAAGGGGACAACAGACGTGGGTATAGTATATCGGAGGGACAGCAATAGCAGTGAGACCACTTTGGTTTTGTGGATTCGGATCATGCCGGTGACTTGGATGATTGCGGGTCTTTAGCGGGGTACGTATTTACGCTAGCGAGTGGTGCGGTTAGTTGGAAAGCATCCTTACGGGATCACATTGCCTTGTCTTCGGCGAGGCGAGTACATGGCACTAACCTTTGTAGCGAAAGAGGCGATATGGTTACAAAGTTTGCTCTTGGACTTTGGGTTAGAACAGAAAAGTGTGGATATACACTGTGATAACCAAGGTGCGATATATTTGGCGTATAATCCAGTTTATCACGAGCGAACGAAGCATATCAACGTCGGGTACCACTTCATCCGAGATGTCTTAGCTAAGAGTATTGTTATTGTTAAAAAGATTGCTACAGCAGATAACCCGGCGATGACATGATGACTAAGTCTTCTGTGTGAAGCTCAAGCTCGCTTGAGCTCTATTGGCGTCTGTGGAGAGTGAGTGCCCGTCGGGGCGTTGGGAGAGCAGCATGGATGATGAGCACTATAACTTGTCTTCAAACATCGAGCCAAGGTGGAGAATTGTTAAATTATGTCTCGAGTTTTCGCTGGAAAAGAGGAAATATAAAATAAATATTTGGGTACATGGTATATGAATTTCTTCTTTCGGAATTGTCGCTAAAAGATGTTATCCACGGTGAGCCCAGGTTTCTTATTTACTTTTGAATCCTTGCACGGCCGAATTCTATTTGGATTTGAAGTCCTCTGCATACGAATTTGAAAGTGAAGATTGAATTCTAGTGGGGCCCAAAGTCAAGAATTTGACTTTTGGGGCACACATATAAAAGGAAAAGAAAACCCTGCGTAGAGGTGGACGTTCGATCAAAAAGAGACGCACGCCGAAGCAAGAAGCCGCCGAAGGAGCTGCGAGAGAAACCTACGTATGTGAGACGTCCACTTCGCTTGAGGAAGATTCGCAAGATCTTGAAGCCTCGCGAAGCCGTACATAGAGAGTTTTTTTCTCGTGGTAATTTGTGCCGTGAGTTTATTCCCAATTAAGTTGTTATTTATACACTTGGGGTTTGGGGTTAAATCTAGGTGCGGGAAACACTTGAGCGATTGAGCGATTGTAAACTCGATTCTCCGATTTTAGTGAATTATTTGCTCTGGCTCTCCCGTGGACGTAGGTACCGATACTCGGACCGAACCACGTAAATTTCTGGTGTCCTGATTTTCTCGTTTAATTCTCTGGTGATTTCGCGTTGACGTAATTTGCAAGATCCTATCGTTTCCGCTATTATATCCCAACAGTTGTCATCTGGGTCAACGGATACTACCGTTCGACCACGCAGCTGTATGGACTCTTTCACTGTAGCTCTATCTCCTAAGTTTATTACTCACTTTTAGTCATAAATGACGTTGACCTTAATCATTCAGGTGATTTGTTGTCATGTTGGTGATATTGTCGGGGATTTTTCTTTTACGGGGACTGATCTTTTTGGCTCTTATGCCGAATCATCCTGTGCTGCCCTTGTTGTTGCTTCCTTCTCTTCTTTCGGAAACGATCACAACTTCACTGCTATGTGTTATCCCCTGCTTATCAGCTCTATGGGTATTCTTGTTTGTTTGATGACAACTCTCTTTACGGCCAGCTTCTCAAAAATCAAGGACGTGAAGGAAATCAAGCCTACATTGAGGAAGCAACTTATTATATCCACAATTCTAATGACTTTTGGAATTGTTATTGTTAGCTGGATTGCTCTGCCCTCATCATTTACAGTTTACAACTTTGGGTCGCAGAAAGTTGTGAAGAACTGGTAAACTCTTTAATGATACTTTATCTTTTTCTAATCCGAAATGCTGCTTTCTTCTATTGTTGGTCATGTGACATGCTTTAATGTCAGCGGACTTTTACTGGATTGGGTCAAAACTTTGAGCAAATGTAGTTGCTAATTATTGATATGATCTTGCAGGCAGCTATGCTTCTGTGTTGGCGTTGGTCTTTGGGCTGGGCTAATCATTGAATTTATCACTAAATTATGCACCAACGATGGCATCAGGTGTTAAAACTGCTAAAGTAAATGAATGATATGAATCTTTACGACTGTTGATGGTTATGTGCTGACCACTTAATGATCCTTTTTTCTGCAGCCGTTTCCAGGAGTTTGCCGCCGAAAGGGTTGGTTTTGGCCTTGCCTTTGTCAATATCCCAATTTTTGCTTTCCTTAGCATATTGTTGAGTTATAGAATTGCTTCCGTGTATGGAATTGCTATGGCTGCCGTTGGGATGCTAAGTACCATTGCCACCCAATTAGCCATCAATGCTTACAGTCCCATCAGCGACAATGCTAAGATAATTGGCGGGCTAGGCCCTAGGGATGTGCTGTCGTCAAGCAATACTAGAGCTACCATTGGAAAGGTAAAGGCAATCCTTGCGTGGGAATATAGTATCGACACTATACTGTCATCTTTTAGCATCGACAAATATTAAAAAAGTCCTAAACTTTTTGTATTTATACCAATTTAGTCATAAACATTTTTTTTTGTCAATTTAATTCTAAACATTTTTATTTTATACCAATTTGATTTTTTTTCAACTAATTTTGGCTAGATTTTGTTTATTGGGCACTGGTCAGTTGATGTGGCACGATTGACGCTGACATGTATAAATTTTAATAATATTTTAATATTTTTAATTATTTATTTTCTTTTTCTTTTTCTTTTTTTCTTTTTCCCTTCTCCTCCTCTTTCCTCCGCCGATTGTTGGATCTCAGCGATCGGCCAAAGGAGACGGCCGGCAAGGTCAAGGTCGCCCTTGTCGGCCTTTGGGAAGCCTTGCCATAGCCACCACGGCGGCCTCACGTGGGGCAATGAGACTCGCCCTTGCCAAGTCGACATGAGGACGCCCTCGTGGCTAGTTTTTCGCCCATGGCCGATGAGGCTTCCCAAAGGCTTGCAAGGTCGACCTCGACCTCGCCGGCCATCGCCTTTGGCTGGTTGCTGAGGTCCGGCCATCGCCTTTGGCTGGTTGCTGAGGTCCGGCCATCGCCTTTGGCTAGTTGTTGAGGTCCGGCGGGCTGGAGGAAGGAGGATGAGAAGGAAAAAAGAAAAAGAAAATTAAAAAATTCAAAAAAATAAAATATTATTAAAAATTGTACACATCTGCGCCGATTGTGCCACGTTAGCCAATTGGTGCCTAGTAAGCAAAATTAGGCCAAAATTAGCCAGAAAGGACCAAATTAGCAACAAGTGAAAATATTTAGAACTAAATTAGCACCAAAAAAAGATTTATGACTAAATTGACAGAAATGTAAAAGGTTTAGAACTTTTTTAACACTTTTCTAGGTGTCTGTGCGTAGGAACTTTTCATCATCTAGACTTTACACACATTATCCAATTATTTTCTTTTTCACCATAAATGACTAAATATGAAGTTAGTTGTGCAAGTCTTTTTAAATTCTCGCTGGTGTGGCATGATGTTTGGCTATAATTGCCTTTCTTTCCTTTAGGTGCTGCCTTTCATCTATCTCTCCTAATATTAGTCTAAGAAGAACCGACACTCTTTGGGAGTTTTCGTGTCGTGTCAAACATTTAACACTCTCCTATACTCGGTCAATAGTCCAACACTAGTCAACTCTTCCGATACTCTCCGACATGCGAGTCTAAAATTCCGATATGTGAGTTTGGAATTTCAACATTCATGGGATCAATTTTAAAAATTTCAATAAATGATGGATCAAAATGTAAATATATAAAAAATGAATAAAAATAATAAAATGAGAAAGAAGAAAAACCTAAGAAAAATCTAGTCTTCTCTTCTCTTATGACTCTCACTTCCCGTGATATACATTTCACCCTCCGCGTTTGTTCTTTTCTTTTCTTTTTCGACATGCTCTGACACGTGAATCTAGAAAGTGAATTGCTTCTTTTTTTCCCTCCAAGTTTTATGAATTATTAGAATGGAGTTGAATTTGTCAAATTAAAAAAAAGGGAAAATCTCAAATAAGGACCTAAAGTGGAGCTATTTTCTCAAAAAATGACCTAAAGTGGACACTGTCTCAAATAAGAACCCGGAGTTGCTAACTTACTCTCAATTAAGGACCTGAACTTCTAATTTTATTCACAATCATGGGTACTTTTGTCCAAGAACATTGTTGTTTATTTTTTGTCTCTCTCTTTCTTCTTTCTTCTTTCTTCATCTTTCTCACTCTCTACATCACCTCCATTATCATCCCCTCCATCGCTCTTTGTGTCATCTCGTTGTATGACCAAGATTGGGTTTTCTTTAATACAAGCCATTACAACGTAGTCCAACTCGTTGAAAATTTTAAATTTCGCTCCTCAAAATGGTTTGTAGACAATTCCACGAAGCCGAAATGAGCTTTCAAAAATAAGTTCTTTTTATTCCAACATTCATCGCAAATTCTAATCTCAAAGCCATAATATAAATCTACTTTTGCTGAGACTCAACTTCTTGTCCAACTCCCAAACTATACAACTAATCCCTTTGGCGACGTATTTCTCTCACCTCGAGAGTGCATCAAACTCCACTTATTCCAGGCCTTCCGCTAACCCATCAACTGCAATTTTTTGTGTTGTTTTCAGTCCTACTTGCCTACAACAAAGTAGCAATATCCAAGCATTGCCAGATCGCCTTGTTTGACTAACTTATGCCTTTATTCAATTAACACTTGGTGATCAATAATTTCACGCCAAAGAACAATTTCGTTGTAGCTGGTGACTATTTCAACCTCAGCAAGAGTTTGCCTCATCAATTTCAAATTTGGGTTTGCCTCTCTTGCGTAGATTCAATCTTTCAAAGATCCCCCTTCCCCTTTGCAATACCAATGGCTCCTTTCAATAATCCCTAGTTTGGAGACACCCACTCACACTCTTGCCATTCTCATTGACACAGCTCTTCTCCTCAATCGATACCCCATCTTGAGATTAATCATTAGTTGTATATGACATCATTAACTGTAGAAATTGTTGTACTTCGTTGCCCCATTGCTACCATTAACAAGTCCTATTCGAGCTCTCGACCTCATCGACCGCTGCCCCTAATAGAAAATCCAGCATCGTCGTCATCAGATGGAGGTTAATTCGAGCTTTAGGATGAGCACAAGTGAGCCGAGATTTGATGCATCTTGAGGAACTGAGGATTTTAGTATCCGAGAAGGTGACCAGTAGCTAATAACTCCAATCCGACTTCTTGTCACTAGGACCAACTACATGATGACATGAAGCTCACGAGGTCGTTGGTAGGGGCCCTGATTATGGTGTTGAAGAAGGAGGCCATGTAGAGCGAAGGAGGAGGTGTGAGAAAGATGAAGAAAGAAAAAATAAATAAAAGAAAAAATATTCTTGGACAAAACTACCTCAAGCTGTAAATAAGATTAAAAGTTTGGGTTTTCATTTGAGACAAAATTAGCCACTTTTGGTCCTTTTTTGAAAAAATGAACTCACTTCAAGCCTTTATTTGATACAGTGTCCACTTTGGGTCCTTTTTTGAAAAAATGAACTCACTTCAAGCCTTTATTTGAGATTTTTCCTTAAAATAATGAATGATATTAACAAATGATGGATTAATGTTTTTAGTATAAATTCATTCAAGGCTCTTTTTTTTATTATTTATTTATTTATAAGTTGGATCAAATTAATCATAAAAATTATAATTTATCATTGTTTAATATATAATGTGTCCGAACGTATTGAAATTCTCTATTTTTTAATAAACGATGTGTTTCATATTATGTCATGCCATGTATCACTTGTCGATGCTACTTAGATTGCCTTATTGGCAAATTCTACTTTCCTATTATTTAAATCTAATATCATATGGACCTTTTTTCGTTACTTATCTGGTTTGTAGGGATTCGCCATTGAATCAACTTCCCTAGTGTCTATGGCTCTGTTTGGTGCATTTGTGAGTCGTGCAGCAATTTCTCCTGTTGATGTCCTGACACCAAAAGTTTTCATGGGTTCGATCGTGGGCGCCATGCTTCCTAAATGGTTCTCTTCTATGACCATGAAAAGAGTGGGACCTGCAGCTTTGGAGATGGCTAACAGGATTCCTCGGGAGTCTGACCATTACCGTAGATGCTTCAAAATTCCAATTGATGTATCTTTCAGGGGGATGATTCGACCTGTTGCCCTTGTCATGCTTACACCACTTGTCGTCGGGACCTTCTTAGGAGTAGAGATGCTGTCTGGTGTTTTGGCTGGCTCTCTTGGTTCTATTGTTCGGGTAATCTTTACCAAAGTAATCCATGTCAATCTATTTTGGTCGTTTGTGTTGCTCAAGGTGCATCTCTCGATAGAATGCTGGTTAAACCGAGTTGAGATATAGTAATTTCTTCATTGTTGAACAAAATTTGTGTAGGTTGGGTGAATTGATGATTAATGCTCTTATCATCATATCTATGCATAACTAATCTCCTGATGCATATTTTCTGTTGGGCTTGGTTTCAACAGATTGCAATTTGGGCATCCAACACTGGTGGCGCATGGGAGGAAGCGAAGAAGTACATTAGGGTATGCAGCTGCTCCCAACTGCGCGAAAGCTAGTTTTTGTCGATGATACTCGTCTATGGTGGTTCAGTGACCTGCTAAGAAAACTAGTCTGACTTAACATGTTTTTTTGCTTAATATCCTGAATTTGCTTCCAGGCTGGTGTTTCTGAGTACGCAAAGACCAAGTACGCACAGACCCATTACCCTAAACCAATTCGCAGGGCCGTTGATAAGGGAGATACCATTGGCGATCCATTGAAGGACACTTCAGGCCCACCACTAAACATCCTGATCCAGCTAATGGTAGTCGAGTCGCTCATGTTTGCTCCCTTCTTTACTACTCACGGTGGTCTGCTCTTCAAGATTATCTGAGGGAGGGAACGGGCGACTTCCCTTTTGCAGCAGCAGCAGCATCGTCATCGACTCAATTTACTCTGAACCACTGATTTCCATTTTGTTTGCACGATCTGATAAACCTCTCTAGCTCCTCCCCTGCTTTGGACAATTCGAGCAACATCTTTTGAAATAAGTTTTTGGATTATGCAAATTACTCAGTTTAAATTTGAAAAAAAACAACATTAAGAACAAGAATGAGTGGGGTGGTCTTGGCCATTCGAAGTAGGAATGCGACCTCATGATGATTAATCGAAAGCTGCGTAAACGCTCGGGTGATATATGGTGCTCCATCTTCGCTAAAACACCCAACCTAAAAGATGAAGGGTTCAACAAGGACCGCGAATCAATCTGAAGTGCACAAACCTTATTTTAAATATGGAGCGGTGTGCTAATGCTAATAATGGAGAGATGATGCGCGAGCCGAAAAGCCAGGACCACAGAAAAGAGCATTGACTGTGGGAAGGACCGAAGCCGATGCTGATGCTGATGCCGGTGCTGATGATCCAGTCCACGGAGCACGCGTATCAAGTTTTTGGATTGGACATACTAACAATATTGATTAAAGATGTGAAAAAATACCCTAAGTAACACCGACATTGACACGCGGTATGCGATACGACACGGCACGGCACGACACATCAATTTTCAAAAAATAGAAAATTTCGACATATTGTGGCATGTTGTATTTTTATACATATATAATAAATTATCATTTTTATGATTATTTTAATCAAATTAATTTGATTTAAATTCACAAATAAATAAATAGAAATATAGAATGAATATAAACTAAAAACATTAATCCACCACTTATTAATATAATTTATTGTTTCAATTTGATAAATTCAACTCAATTTCAATAATTCATAAAGCTTAAATAAATAAATAAATAAAATTCACATTCTTGCCTTACATGTTAGACGCGTAGGAAGAGCAGAGAAAAAAAAATTCAAGAGTGAATTGTGTATCACGAGAAGTGGAAGTTATAATATTAGAGAATACTATGTTTTTCTTCTTTTTTTTCATTTATTATTTTTATTTTTACATATCTATACATTTTGACCCTCATTAATTAATTTTTTTTAAAATTAGTCTCACATGTCAGAATTCCTACTCGAGTATGGGGATAGTTGATCGGGTGTCGAATTTTTCAACATATATTGACCGGATATCATAGAGTATCGAACACGTGTCAAAGTGTCCAACATGACACAAAGACTCTAGCTAATGGTTCTTCACGACCGCGAATGGAGACTCGAAGAACCAGCCGTGACTCGTCGGTACGTTGCAAGCTCCCGCTCTTCCGGTGGGGGAGCTTCGATTTGGAGCTCGCCTCCGTGCTGGCGATGAAAAATCCGGACTCGACTTCGTTTCCGCTTCGTTTTCCGTTTTCTGCGAAATGGGTAGCGCCCTATTGGCGGGATGGGCGCGCTCTTTTTTGTAACGGGGCGGTGATTTGAGCTTGGTGTTTTCTGGGCAGAGATCGAGCTCTCTGACGATCGGCGAGTGGATCTGCGCCGCTTGCATACCGCTCGTGTCGATAGCCGAGATCGTCGCTTTCGCCGTCGGCAGTTGCTGCGAGAACCTGGCGAGGCGCAGCAAGAAGGGTCGCTACCGGTTTGTTGCGGGGTTTGTTGTTAAAGCTGGACGGAGAGAATTCGGTGTGAATGCGTAAGTTATATACCTCTTCGTTATAGTAAATGGAGAGAATGCTACCCGAGCTTGCAGGGGCACGGAATTATCCGGTTGATTTTGCAGGAAAATTTCGAAATTTTGTGTTGACCAATCCTGAAATTGAGAGTGGATTATGTTTTTCTAGGCTTCGCGATTTCTCGAGATTGCAATGCATTTGGTTGGTTTGGGTCGTTCGGAGGTGAGGATCTTCACTTTTGTTTTCTGCTTTGACTTCGTGGGTTACAGTTACGAGTAATGAAGTTGAAGCGCTGTATGAGTATGAGCTGCTCAAGAAATTGAGCAGTTCAATTATTGACGACGGCTTACTTCACGAGGTAGTTGAACTAAATCCAAATTACATACCAGTGGTTGATAGTAAATTCCTCTGTTACATGGTTCATATTTATTTTTATGTGCCAATAGCCGGTGATTCTTCTCGGTATTTGATAAGGTAGATGGTAGGACACACGCTCATTTTAACTCTTTATGTCGTGTCAAATACCAAGCAAAATATTGTGAGAAACTAGTGATGGGATCTGGTCTTGTCATTGTCACTTAATGACTGTCTTCATGTAGGAAGAGCTTCAATTGGCATTACTGAGCACTCCCATGGGAGAAAATCTTTTCATTAAATCAAGGCTCAGCATGACTAAAATGCAACTTCTCAAGACACTTTCAACCTTGTATTTAGCTAAAGTCCTTTGGAGAGCCTAAAAAATGCAATTGTATCTCCCCAAAGTGAGTAAAAAACTTGGCCAAATGCCATTTGTATTTGGTGAAGTCTCGGTGAAGTCTCGGTGAGGTTTAAGTAAAGGAAAAGGAAAAAATAAAAGAAAATAAAATAAAAAGAGAAAAAAGAGTAGTTAACAAAAAATAAGATACGACAAAAAAAAAAGGAGATAATAAAAAATGTGGGCTGAATGCAATCAGTTTATAGGCCAATTTGTATGAGGTGTTTTCAACTGGGCCTTGAGGGCCAGTCCAAATTTTTAACCCAACCCCGATTTAAAAGGTCCAGGGCAGATTACTTTCAAATTTTGATAGGATTAACCTGAGCTCAAAATGAAAAAACCAGTGCCACACGTTATTAACACTTAAATTTTACCCTTTTATCTAATATTTAATCGCATAATTAGCCTCTAAACAAGGTAAAACGTAAAGTAAATCATATAGACATTAGGGGCATATTTGCATTATTAGGGCTAGCCTTAGCCCGGCCCCTCCTTTTCCTTTTCCTTTTTTCCAGCCTGGGCTGGCCCAGCCCACTTTTTTCTTTTCCTTTTTCCCCGGCCCGGCCTTATCGTCTTCTCTTCTCCTTCTCTGCCGTTGGACACTGGCTTCCTTAAAAAAAGAAAAAAAGAACATTGGCTTCCCGACAAACGACAAAAAGGACAGAGAAGGACGAGGCGAGGACGGTACGATCGGTTTGGCAACAGCTGGCGTCGCGGCTTGAAAGGGAGAGAGGAGAGCGGCCGACGAGTGGGGTTAGTCGGTTTTTGGGGGATTCTTCTTCGGCTAGAGGGAGAGAGCCGAGGGGACCACCGAGAGAGTGAGACTCGAGCAAGAGGGAGCAAGTGATATGGGAAGTGGGAGCTAAGCCAAGGAGTGAAATACGTGAGCTTAGTGCCACCGGAGAGGCCTGCTCCCGACGACGCTTGCGGTTCCCTTTTTCAGCGCCCATGCTCTCGGTAAGCCGATGTCCTGTTTGTTTCCAATCGGTTCTCCCGATGGCCCTGGCTCGAAAAGGTGCGAGGCGACCGGACTGAGCTCGACATATCTCTAGTTCGCCATCCATTCACCGTCGTCGAGCCGCCGGGTAGGGCCATCTCCGGTGACAACGCCCTCGGTTTGTCTCGACTTGACTGAGGCCAAGGCTCGTCGTTCGCCATCTACGCTTGTGTTAATGTGAAGGGATCGTTTCGGAGTCTACCTTGAGCGTTGTTTGTTCGCTATATGATGATTCTAAGTTGGGTTTTTGTCTTGGATACCTCCAAATGCGCCCCCTCGGTTGATGCCTACTAGGCGTTTGGCATAATGCCGGAACAATATCCGCTCTGGCGTCATTCGGTTTTTGGCTTATTTTTGAACGTGATTCTGCTGAATTTTTAATTGTTGTTTCGTTGTTAGAGGCGTCTTTCCTTTTGGGGCATCGTGCTTAGGGTGCGTTTGGTTGTGTTTGTTTAAAATTGTTAGGGAACGAAATAGAAAAATATTTACATTTAGGGGAACAATTTTGAACAAAAATACGCGTTTGGTAAACTTGTTAGGGAATAAAAAATAAATAGAAACATGTTTAGTAAATTTGGATAATTTTTTTATTTCTTTTATTTTTCTATTTTTTCTTATTTTTCCTTTTTTTCTTTTTTCTTTTTCATTTTTTTTTCTTCTTTTGGCCGGTCGCTGGCCAAGGCCTTGGCCGGCGGCCGGCCGGCGAGGGCGAGCTCGCCAGGCGGCGGGCGAGGCGCGGCCTCGCGGCGGCGCGGCGCGGCCTCGCCGGCCACCGCCCGAGGCGAGGCGAGGCTCGCCGCCGGGGCGAGCTCGGCCTCGCCGGATCGGGCGAGATCGAGCTCGCCCGGGCCGACTCTCGCCTAGCTACGGCGAGCCTCGGCCTCGCTGGGGACGGCGAGCGTCGGCCTCGCCGGGGCGGTGAGCCTCGCCGTGGCGGGCGGCGCCCTCGTCGGCCGTCGCCGGCCATGGCGAGGGCGGACCAGGCCAAAAGAAAGAAGAACAAAAAATAAGAGAAAAAAAAAAAAGTGTTTCGATTTGTGTTAGGAAACAAGAAACACAAAATTTGTGTTTCTTGTTTGCTTTTTTGTTCAGGAACAAAAGAAAAAAAAAGGAACAGAAACGCACCCAAACGCGTTTACATTCCTTTTTGTTAGGAACAAAAAAACAGAAAAAGTGTTTAAAAACACAAAAAGAAATACAAACAAACGGGGCCTTATTGGCCAGCGTAGTGTTATGGTTTTCGAACGTGTGTTTTTCAGCAAGCGGGTTCTCTTCTGGTGCTTTCTTTGTAAGCCTTAATGTTGAGATAAATTTATTAAAAGAAAAGAGAAGAGGAGAGAGCTTGAGAGTTTGATATACGGAAATTGATGCCGTGAAGAAGTCGAGGTTCTGGGAATGGGAACTGGGCGTGGAAGACAGAGAAGAAGCGGAAGAGGAAAATTAGTTCGTCGGGTGAGCTTGGTTAAATTCATTTCTAATGTAATTGTGTCAGGCTTGGGGGGTTACATTTGAGTAGGCTTAGGCCTGATGTGAGTTTGAAGAATCTAGGCCAGCGGATTCGGGTCGTGCCGACCCGGATTAGATCCAGAGACCTGACTCGAATCTCATTTTGGAAAAAAATTAAAAAATGTCTTTATTACATATTTTTTTTAAAAAATTAAAAAAATGCCAAGAATTTTTTATTCTTTTCTAAAACCAGAAAAAGCTTTAAAAATTATTTTTTTTGGGGCGTATTTTCTCTTAAAGTGTGGGTAAATCATTGATAAAAAAAACGAGCTCAAAATCAAACAAACTCTTAAGGTTTTAATGTTTCCTTTTTGAAACGATCAATCAATTGGTTGTGCACTTTCAATATGATGACTATGGCTACCCTTTAGACTAGTTAGGATTGACAATTACTTATTTCTTAACACTAGATGCTTGTTTTCCCTACAACTTGGATAATGCTTACTTGCTTGTTGATTGCTATTCTAGTAATCACGCACCTACATGATCATCTTATATGTTAGTTGATAGGTATAAAATTAATCTAGACCATCTAACAAAAATCTTTTGTTTTAAAATAAACAAAATTATGTACTGAAATAGCATTAATTTATCAACTCTAGATTCTCTAATTGCATGGAAAGTGAAGCACGCTCCCACACTTAACTTGAACTGAAAATTTGAATGCATGATGTGCTTGAGAAAGCTTGCGTCTAAATCATATGATGTAGGTCTATCATTTAGACAATATCCCTAAATCTATGTTTCCTTTCGTATCGGGGGTAGGTCACAACACACATGAGGTACAAACTTAGGAAATTCATCATTTGTGATTGACAAACAAATACCTCTTCCGTTTTGGATTTTTTTTATCTAATTGAATTAAGATTTTGATTAAAAATTTTGGATTTAGGTCAAAATGATGTTTCAGTTTATATTTTACGTTTTAGTATGGTAATGTCACGCGAGAGGGAGAGGAAGCGGGATTTAGGTCAAAATGATGTTTTAGTTTATATTTTACATTTTAGTATGGTAATGAAACACGAGAGAGAGAGAGAGAGAGAGATTGTATTGCACCTTTGAGACAAGTTTAGGAAAGAAATCATGGATGGAATAAATAAAAGCAATGATCAATTGCAGAAATTTGAAAGTTTTAGGATCATCAATTTTTTTTTTTTTAAATTATAAATTGAACATGATTGTCACCTTTGAGACAAGTTTTAGGACTCATAAACTTATCCACATAATAAATAATAGCAATGATCACCTTAAAAGAAATCAGAACATTATAAAAACTCCCTCATTGTCATCATAGTTTTTTATTGTACTTATTTTTTATAGGATTATGAGAAAGTTTTATGAACATGATTGTCGTTTCGTGTTATGGATTCAAATTATTTAGGCAGATGTAAACATCCACACATCTCTGGTTTGCTGTTATAGTATTTAATAATTTTGTAGTTTAACATAAATAACTATGACTACTTAAATAATAATTCTCATTTTTCTTTTGTCAATTATGGAGTAACAAACTTAAGCATTCTTAGTTATATAAAAGTAATTATTTCCATGATTAATAATTCTTGATTTTGGATAGCCAGGAAATCTTTAGGCTAAAAGGTGGAATTACTGTTCCATTTAAATTAGAGTTAGATTTTGAGCACGTGCCATGTGCATGCATGTTTGCTTTCACCGTCTTTCTTGTTTTATATATATAAACATTTGCAAGGCATCCAAAAAATGGGAAAAAGTACAAAACAAGTCCTAAATTTATTGTATCGGTATCAATTTAATTTGAAACCTTTTAATTTAACCAATTGGGCAAAGGTCCCCTCATTAGATCTGGTGAGGGGCGGCCTCGCCTAGCCATTACCGGCCCTCACCAAAGGCCAACGAGGGCCACTTTCGCCTATTGCCAATGAGGGTCGCCTAGCCCTCATCGATGCCCTCATCGGCAACTAGCAACCTCCATTGACCATGGTGACCCGGCCTTGTCCTTGTTAGTAACCAACAACCTTTGTCGACCATCACGGAGGCTGGTGGAGGAAAATAAAGAATGGAAAAAAAAAAAAAAAAAAAAAAAAAGAAAAAAAGGAAAAAAAAAAAAAGGAAAAGGAAAAGGAAAAAATTTTAAAAAAATTCGAAAAAATAATTAAATATTATAAAAAAATCCATGTCAACGCCGATCGTACCATATAGGACAACTGTTGTTCATGTCGATAATTTATGGCATAAATTAGTCAGATGGACTTTATCGGTACCGATGGAAAAATGTTTATGATTAAATCGATCTAATTAATATATTTAAAACTGAATTGAATTGTTATTAATACAATAGGTTTATGATTTTTTTTTTTTTTTTTGTATTTCCAAAAATGTAAAGATGTAAATGCGGACAATCAAATTTAGTAGCATATTTAACTGTGATAATCTTCATAGAGTTTTTAGAAACTTCCTGGCACTCATCATAATTTCACCTAAAGCCATCCCCCTAATCATAACAATGTCTATTGAAAACATACAAAAGAAAAGCTTCGCATTGCTTTCTGCTCGCTCTTAAAGTCGATTCAAAGGATAACAAATTTCTCGGGAGTTCCTACACCTTTTCTTTTAATTATAAAAACCAGAAAACTCAAATTTATTTTTTATGTTTCACTATGGAAATGAATAAAAAATGAAGAGCGCACATGATAACTATTTTATTTCTATTCCAAAAATTGATTTGGAATATAAATCTATTCGGTAACGTAATTTTATTTTTCTTTTTTTTTTGGAACAAATTTTTTGTCTAAATTAAAATTTGGAACAAAAATAAAAAGTAAAAATTTTCTATTTCTTTATTTTTGAAAGAGAAATGAGAGATAAAAACTCTTTTTATCACTCGTCCTCTTTGCTAGCCGATCACCAACCCACTAGTGGCCACCATCTCCTGTCAATGCTTGATAGGGAGAAATTTTGTATCTTTATCAAACGAATTTTTATGTCGAAACAAAAATTTGTGTCCTTATCAAATGAATTTCTATCTCGGAAATAAAAATTTTGTGTAATTATCAACCGTGTATTTTTCTCTAGAAACTCATCCGAAAGTAGAAATAGAAAAATCTATTTTTGTTTGATGTAATTGAATTCTAGGAAAAATGATTATCATTCGCACCAAAAAAAAAAAAAAAAAACAACAGATTTGCACCGGTTGTCATTACTCCCCGCAATACATTAATACAATAATTCATCATGAATAGTTCTGCTATATGTATTTTGTCAGAGGTTTGTGGATATTAAAGAAATCATGCTGTCCAAAATTTAGAAAATGAAAGGCCATTTCTAGTAGACATAGAACCAATGCACGATGCGACAAATAAAATTGGAAATGGATTTGTTGTGGATAAGGTGCATTTTTTTGTGGAAAGCCTTTCTCTAGAAAAACATCTCATTTTCTAGCTTTTGGTTCGCTTAGGGAAAAAATTAATGGAAAATGTTTCCAATGAAGGCTTAAATTTAGGAAAATGATTTCCCCATTAAAAGAACTTGAAAGCATTTTCGAAAATGTTTTATTAGTCCTAGGATACTTGGTTGATAAAAATTTCATTCTTATAAAATAATTTTTCCAAAAAAAAAAGGTCAATTTTAATTATTATTTTTTAAATTTTGAATTATTTTTATTATTTCTTCTTTTTTTCCTTTTTTTCTTCTTTTCTATTTTCTTTCTTTTTCCTTTCTCCTTCTTTCCCCTTCTTCCTCCGCTATTGACAACTACTGGTAGCTCGATGAGCAGCCAAGATGTGAACGGATGAGCTCGAGGCTTAGCTAATCCAAGTGAGCTCGAGGTTAACAACCGAGCTTCGTCATGGCCGATGAGCTCTGGCTTCACCGAGGCTAGTGAGCTCCTAGCTCAATCGATTTTGAGGAGCTCGTACTCTACCAAGGTTGGGGAGCTTGCAGCTGCCCAATCTCAACAAGGCATAGCTTGCCTATAACCATCAGTGCTCAGTAGTGAAGAGGAGGGAGAAAATAAAAGGAAAAAAAGAAAAAAAAGAAGAAAATTAAAAAATTAAAAAAATATTTTTAAAGAAAATGAAAATAAAAAGCAGAAATAAATTAAATTAAAAATTATAATAAAAAAATTAAAAAAAAATTTGAACTTATTTTTGGCTTGGAATAAAGTTGTGATATTGAAATCATTTTCCAATAATATTCAAACATCGAAAACATTTTTGATCATATATTACTATATCGAGAAAAGCTAACTGTATTGTTGGAAAATATTTTATGGGAAAGTATTTTTCTATATCATTGACTTTTCTGTGAAGCAAATGCACCAAGTCATATATATTTTTCCAAGTGAGAGATTAATATGGATCTAGAGAGAGAGAGTGTAGGAAATGAGCAATTGGATGCAAACACCTTTTTCAACGTCAAAGTGGACGCAACTTGTGACGTGATGGGGGAACCATTCCAATTTATTGTGCCCATCTTCCTCCTTCCGCCAAACCCAAAATCACCATTTTTTCTACGGCAGTTTCCGCCCCTTTTTTCAACTTACCAGTTGACGTAGACCGAATCTCTGTCCATCTTGCTATTATCCATGCTTACACTAGTGGATGTCACCACAGAATGCATGTTTGACAGCTGCATGTATCGCTTATACATGAATGCTAATGGATCATGGACCTTCGACTTCTCTAATGAAATTCAAGGTCCGTTTGTTTGAAGAAAAATCGTTTTTCGGACATTGTTTTCTAACTTTTCAGTATTTGGATGATGGAAAACTGATGTACTTACAGAAAACGTTTTCCATGCATGAATACAGCAAGGTTGGAACAAGGGAAAATGACTTCTCCTTTTGACGAGGAGGAAATTAATTTTTCTAAATCATTAAATAAATGAAAACTAGCAATTTTCCCTTGAAAATGATTTTCATGGAAAATATTTTCAATTATCATAAAGCTTTTACAAAAACAAGTATACCCTAAAAGTAACTTTCAGTGTTGTTCGACTGTTAGTGGAAAAGTCAGTGTCAAAGGCATGCAATGTAATGACGAGAAATCAATGTTATCAACAGTCGAACGATGTAGGCTTCAATCCTTCACACTCACTCGGTCCCATAATCTATTGTGTCGGGACGGGGTGACCCGCGTGTCTTGGAAGATTTCACCGGCTCGCGAACCTGTATGATGCGTCGCGGGATAGGTTTCGCCGGAAAAAGAAGAACGGATGAAAAGAAACTCGGTCGTTGCTCTCTAATGTTCATCCTTCATCAAATGCTGGAAAGTGTTCACACAGACTGGTCTTCTGTGGGCTTTTGGTTGAACAAGGCCCATCATGCGTGGGCCTGTTGTAACGTATTTTGTATTTACTGATATTCAAAGTACTAAAATTATAAAGGTCTTCCCACGATATAGATATTTGCAACTATAAGGAAAAGTGATAATTCTGAAAAGCTTTTATTTAATTACTATGTTTTAAATTATCGGTTACGTGATATAAAGTTTTAATCGTGCAATGTGCAAGGTCTTCATTCATTAGTTAAATACACTCATTGTGTATGAGATTATTAAATTTGCGAATACAAATCTGTTTGGATTATTTTCAAATTTATCGGTCCATATTGTACATTTTTTTTTTTTAATTTCTTTATTCTTAAGTCCTAGGGGGAAATAGATTTTTTTTTTTTGGCACTTCATCGTGTATATTGATATGGAGAATCAACTTCTTAGTGTATTCCTACACATCGTCGCCAATGTCAGAAGGCACTACACGTTGAGTTAATGTGAAATTTGACTAAACCTTCATGCGACTTGTTCGTGTTCATGAGTTGCGCATGTCATGCCAATTTAAAGCTATCAGATTAACTAAATCTATCCGATCACAATCCATTTAATAACTGTGTCAAAAAATTCGACCCGAAGCACAACTTATATATGTAATATTTATCAAAACATGATCGTATAATTGGGTAAATAGGTCAAGTAAGGTTAATCCAATCTAAATGTGACTGAAAAAACTCGGAATAAGATCATTGAAATAAAAGTTAAATTTTATGACTCTTTATAAAAAAAAAATGGATGTGCTTAATGGGTTACTGTTATTTTCAATGCAGTCAGATAATTGTTTAGACAAAAATCAATACAATTATGAAATTGTTTTCTTACTTGATCTATTGAAGACTCTATTGTTCATTCTAAACAACCTGGAAGAAATTAATGAGTGATGTCTCTAATTACATAGCCAATTTAATTCAAGTTAGTATAGTCTTCCCTCATATTATAGATAAATGAGAAAAGATTTTGGTTTTCAATGAAATTAATTATATGAGAAATCTTTATCCTCTAAGGCGTGTTTTAATCATTCTTTTTTTAACAATTTTTTTTATGAGAAATGATTTTTCTTGATTCTGCCATTGGAAACAATTTTTGAGTAAAAAGCACGTTTGATAATTTTTATAAATTTCTATTTTTGGGATAAAAATGCGTTTGATAGAATTGTTAGATTTTTTTAAAATTTCTTTTAATTTTTAAAATCCTTTTATTATATCACTGCATATCTCTCCAAAAAGTACAGCTGCTGAGGCTACAGAGTTTTCCTCCTTTTTTATTATTCTCTTTTTCCTTTGGAGGGTGTCTTGCTTTTTCTGCTTCTGTTTTTGTTTTATTCTTTCTTTGCTTTTGATGGGTTTGGCTGTTGGATTCGGAGGAGAAAGCACGAGACTTTCGTTACCCCATTCCCTCAGCTTTCTCATCAGCGTGGGGTTTGTTGTCGAAAATGGCTAAAAAAGCACAGGACCGTCCTGCAAAGGACTGTCAAAATGGCTAAAAAAGCAAAGGACCGTCCTTTTCATCTCCGAGGAGGGTTAAAAACAGAGAGATGGACAGGGATGGTGGGTGATGCTCAGAGGACCTGGCATGAACAGGAGTTGGAACCGGGAGAATCCAGATTGCGATGATTGCAGGAGGAGAGAGAGAGAGAGAGAGAGAGAGAGACATGATGCAGCAGATGGTGGAGGGTTGCGAGGAGGACAAAGTTGATCAGAGCAAGGCCGTGATAGCAAATAAATGCATTTGCCGAAAGAAAAAAGTTCTAGACTGCATCAGTTTCTCAAATAGGTGATAGAACCCAAACTTTTAGAGTAGGCTTGAATAGCTTAGTTTGCTGTACTATATAACATGTTTTGAATTAACGGCGTTCCTCCGACCATGTCTCGAGGAACGGAGGTTTGTGTCCGATTCCCATATGAGGATACAGATATGGCCGAAAAAAAATATTGGGTGCATTTAATATGGTACGCAGGAAACCACTCAGAGATTGACATGTGTTGAGCCGGGCCCACATATTGACTATTCAAAATTTCTAAACGACCCTCTCTCTTCCTGTTAAGCTCCGTCCCACGCTCGACGAAGCTCCCTCAATCACCATTTTCTTCTTTTTCTTTTTGCCTTTTGAGGCCATGGACGACGCTTGCGCCGTGGGTTGCAATGTCACGGACCAGCTATGGACGACCTGCTTACGAGCACGCCGACGCTCATCCATGGCCGTCGTCGGCGCCCTCCATGGACGACGCTCGCGGCCAGCCATGGACGACACTCATCCATGGCCGCTTTGGCCATGAAGCTTGACCTCAAACACGGAGCTTGGGGTAGCCTTGGCCGCTCCAGTGGCCTCAAGCCATCTCACCGCAAACGAAGCTCGACGCAGTCTCCACGCTCCTCAACCGCTCGACCTCCCGCCGAATCACCCCTCATCGTCGCATCCGGCGGCGTGCCGTCCCTCCTCGACCTGAAGCAGCCATGAGCCGACTCCAGCTCGAGCCATGGCAGAAATTTTGATGGTTCAACTGATGGGCCCGGATTTATCACGATCCGTTTATGATTTATCGTATCATCCCACGTGATGTATTAAATGCACTTAATATTTTCACGGCCGTCCAAAGCCTGTAACGCATTTGAGTTCGTACTGCAACCACACAGTAAAATCTCTCTCTCTCCAGTCCCTGTGAGAGTGTGTTTAGTAAATGGGTCCAGTTCATTCAACCCCGGTGCAGTGCAGAAGCCTGCCTTTGGACTTTTTGACACTCCTTTTCTTCCTTTTTAAGGGGCTATCTGAGTTTGAGTGTTTCGTAATTCAAAGAAAACCCATTTGTGCTTTTGGCTTGTTTTCTTGTGGGCAGGAAGAAAAAGAGTCGTCCTTAATGGCATAGAGGCTCTTAATCTTTTGTTTCTTGGGGTTTGGGTTTTTCAGGAAATCCTACTCCTCTCTCCATGCAAAGATTGCATTTTTAAAAGGATAAACAACCCCACTTTTTGTCTGTTTCTTTTTCATCTTGTGGTGTTTGGGAAGTGGTGGGGGCGTGAAATTCTCTGCTCAGGTATACTCTATGTTCTCTTTTTTTTTTACCACTTTTCTGTTAATAAAGGAAAAAAAAGTCGCACTGCTATGGTCTCAGATTGTGCTTCTTTTTCTTTTTTTTTTTAGGTTTTTTTTTCCTATGGAGAATGGAAGGGGAGGCCAATAATTTCATGTGAAGTGAGAATTTTGCATTTCCGTGACTGTTCTAGATTCCTTGAAGGAAGCACCCATATAATGTCGATCAGTAAAATACAAACAACTTTTTGGTGGAAAATAATGGAACAATCTGAGTATCGGGAATTATCTGCGTAAACTTAATGAGATCTTTACACATGTTGGCGTTCTGCTTGTGATTAGGCCTCAGGGGGACGTGCTTCCTCGACTTCAGTCTCTGCTCTCTGGTATTGGAGATATATAGCTACTCCGCAAGCTAATTGGAGGTTTGTCATGGTGAATCTTAATTTAGTAGTTTTGACTATATCTGCTTGCCTAAAATATGTCAGTTTGACTCGATAGTGTGTTCTTCACTTCTTGGCACTTATGACTGCTCCAAATTCTGGCGAGGGCTGGCCTCATCAGCCCTAGTGAGGTTGCAGCCCTCTGGTGGCAAGGCTCGAGCCTCGTTGGCCATCGAGCTCAGATGGCAAGGCTTGATGCTCACTTGATGGCAATGGGTTGAGAAAAAGAAGGAAAAAAAAAAATTCGAATTTTTTAAAATATATCTTCATAAAAATAATTGTTTCGTTAGTCAATATATTCAAAAAACATTTTCTGATTCTTTTAAAGGGAAATCGTTTTTTTTTTTTTTTTAATTTAAGCTTTGATAAGATAACATTTTTGTTGATTTGGATTATATTTTTGTTAATTTATTTTCTTAAAAATGTGAAGGAAAATATTTATATATATTATATATATATTTTTTTTCATGAAACAAATCTGTCAAGCAAGTCGTATACTATATTGCATTTTCCTAGCAAAGACCTGCGATGGGTGGAGTCAAGATATTGATTAGGAGTGAGCATATCGGACCTGTTCCGGACCGGAGGCTGGACCGGTTGATTTGGTTTGATTCCCGATTCTATAAAAAAATGGTGATTTTGGTCCGGTTCCCAGTTCCAAGAGAAACTAGAATGGATCGGACCGACTCTTTTATTAAAATAATATTTTTTATTTATTAAAAATAGCAATAAATCTAAAATTATAATGACTCTAATTTTTTTTTTTTAAAATTTTTTTTTGCTAAGTGGCCATTTCCATCGGACCGGATTGGTTGGTCCAGTCCGACTCCCCATCCTAAGACTGTCCGGTCCGGTTCCTAGTCCCAAAAGATGGGAACTAGTCCTCCCGGTCAGGTTTCCAGTTCTCAAGTGGAATCGGACTGTATCGGAACCAATCACCTTTAATGTTGACGCGTCAAAAGTACATGACAAGATTAGGTCCACTCTGGCTTTCTACGTCAATGGCCTTAGGTTGTTCCCCCTCTCTGAGTCTCTCTCTGTCTCTCTGTCTGTCTCTCTCTCTAATAGGTGTCGAGTCCAGCCATTCCAGCGACGCAGTCTAGAGTTCCGGCGAGGATGGCATTGCTCTCAGCTCTCGCAACAGAGATCGCGATCCCCGTTTGTGCCATCGTCGGGTTCGCGTACTCCTACTACCTGTTGCGTTGGTTCCCCAAGTCGCGCTATAGCGACATACTCGACCATGAAGAGCGGGGCTTAAACCGGGGTGATAATGATCAGATGTTGAGGTTTTTATCTACAGGTGACTTTGTAAAGATCCTATAGCTTCACCACTTTGTCTGCTTTATAAAACTGTTCATTAACAGATTTTTTTTCCTTCGATCTCGCATCTGCCTAAGCAATAGTGACAGATTCGAGTCTTGTAATCTGATGATAGCTCAGCGAAATCATGAGCTTCTGCTGCTTGAGGCGTGACTCATTTTTAGGGTTTGTAACAGCTGCTAGGGCTTTGAGCGACGTATCTGAGTACAGTAGCATAATATTTACTCATGCAGATCTCTTCTCACGAAGATGGTTTTTGGGCGGAGTGTTGACTGGTGTAGCTCTTGTCCTTTTTGGCTTTGATAGCATTTTCATTTTATAATTTACAGTTTCCTTCATATAGTTTAATAGCATTATATAATCTATCCTTAGGAAAACATTTTTGGAAGTAAAATCCAAACAGCGGAAAATTACTTTCCTCTAGTTTTCATGCTCTCCACCAAACAAGGGAAAATCAATCACTTTCCTCTAACGTAAAGTTTTCCACTAACCCAACGCATTCTAAGTCTAATAAGCCCAATCTTTCATATCCTCGCTATGATTACATACATAGGATTTTTCTTTGTACATTTGATTCATTTCCAATTATTTATGCGATAGATTAAGACCACGTTTGTTTTGTAGAAATTTTTTTATCTAAAAAATAGTCTCATTTTCTAGCGTTTGGATAGTTTAGGAAATGAATAAATAGAAAATATTTTCATAATCAACGGAAAACCTATGTTTAATTTTAGGAATGCGATTTGCACTTTTAAAAGTCATAAATCATTTTCTAAAATATGACTAGACATTGATGTTTGAACTAGAGATCTCGGCCCTTGGGTACACGGCCAAATGCTGGTGCTTGAGTTCTTAGTAGCCTTGGTCCCTTGAAGCTGAGCCCAAGACCTTGATGCACGTGCCTAGGTCTTTGCTGGTTGTGCCCAAGTCCCTAGGACTTCGATTGTGGAACTCGGCTCTATGGCTGGGTTGAGGACCTCGATAGTTGAGCTAAAGTACCCAAGGCTAGGCCGGGGCCTAAGCACTCGAGGCTGAATTCCATAAGAGAAAAAAAAAATATTGGTTCATGATTATAGAAGTATCTGTATGAAAATTTGATTCAATAAAATTTTATTTAAGATGAGTGCATTGAAAGTCTTAAAACTTGTCATGAAAGTGCAATCAAGTCCTAAAACTTTCCAAAAAATACAACTAAGTCATAAAACTTGTCACAAACATGCAATCGAATCCTAAAAAAAAAAAAAAAAAATTAAATAGCTAAAGGATTTGATTGGACTAATTTGAAAAGTTTTAGGTTATGATTTTTTTTTTTTTAAAGTTTTAGGACTCGATTGCACTTTCATGACACTTTTTAGAAATTCCAATGTATTTTTTGAAAGATTTAAGACTCGATTGCACTTTTGTGACAAATTTTAGGATTTTCAATGTATTTATCCCAATTGATAATATAGCACATGCAACTCTTATATCACACAAATAGTGCATATCTTTTCAGAAAAATAAAGGCAAGTGTTTTTTTCTAAAAGACAGCAAATATTTTCCAATTTATATTCAAATTTTAGCCAAACATTGAGAAATATTGTTATTTTCCAAAAAAATCTTATTCGGACACAATTTTTAGAAATGTCAAATTATCTATGAAACAAACGGTGCCTAGGTAAATTTCTTTCTTCCATTTGTTTTTTGTTTGTTACATGAAGCTTGGTTTATGCAACTATTGACACAACATAAAGTTAATTAAAATTAGGATAGAATTTTTTTCTATGTAATTGTTTTTAGTAGAAGCATATTATATTAAAAAGGTGAATTGCTGAGGATGTACAACCTTCAATTTTTAATGTATTTCTTCACTTTGTCAGTGAATGTTTTAAAAGGATTTATCATCACACGTTGTGATTTGGTGTAGAACATTTCTCATTTTCGTGAGAATCTCATTCTTGATTTGTCATACTTGTGACAAAACACTTACTCTATAATATTAGTTAAGAATACATAGGTAACGAACCTATTTCTCTAAAGTTATCTTTTGTGTTAAATTCTTGCTTCTCCTAACTGAAGTCCTTATACGTGATAATGTTTCATGCCTATTACTTATCACTCTGATTTGAATAATCTTTCGAACTAGAGCATTATCAGTTCTATAGTAGTTCACCCTTCTCTTCTAGTTCTAACATATAGGTTCAGTTCTAACTCTAGTTCTGATGTTTTTCCATATTCTCGGTTTAATTTTTGGTTCTTACCTACTGTTTTTTAGGTCATAATACGTTTCTAGTTTCTTGTTTGTTTGTAATGCTTTAATTTTGAAGTAATGTTTAGATGTGTTTACAACAATATTTTGGGTCTGGGACGTTGTAGTTAATTCTTTGTATTTCATTAAGCACTTTGCAGAACTGGGTACTTTCTGTCATCCCTTTTCCCATCTTGTCCTACTCATTATGTTCTTGTCACTTCCGAGGTTTTTTGACACTTACACTTGTCAAATGTGAATTGTAATAGACACCGTATCATCTTTTAAGTTACTCTTTTGGAGGCGCTGTAGGTTAGGCTTTCTTATTTCTTGGCGCTTGGTTGAACAAAACTAGGCAACAGAATGAAGTAACCGGATTTAACTGAATTATACCTTCTTTCGTCACACAAAAGTAGAATGTCAAGAATCAGATTGTTGCTTTATTTGCTTGATATAGACTCAGAGAGACTAAGTTATCGTTTGTGATTGAACAGTTGCGAAAGACTTTCTGTTCACGGAGTACTGGTATGGTGGGGTTTTCATGGTTGCTTTTGCGATCCTAATCTTCCTCTGCCTCGGCTCTGTTGAGAGCTTCAGCACCCAAACCCGACCTTGCAGGTTTGATCCTTCAAACGTGTGCAAGCCTGCACTGGCCACTGCCGTTTTCAGTGCTGTTTCCTTCCTGCTTGGTGCTTTCACATCAGTCCTCTCTGGTTTCCTTGGCATGCAAATTGCTATCTACGCTAATGCCAGGACTGCCTTAGAAGAAAGGGAGGGTGTTGGAGAAGCTTTCTTTTCTGCTTTCAGGTCTGGTGCAGTGATGGGATTTCTTCTTGCTGCTATCAGTCTTCTCGAGCTCTATATTGCAATCAATCTGTTCAAGCTGTACTATGGCAATGACTGGGAAGGTCTTTTTGAGGCTATTGCTGGTTATGGTCTTGGTAGATCATCCATGGCTCTCTTTGGAAGAGCTGCTGGTGGAATTTATGCCAAGGCTGCTGATGTTTGTGGTCATCTGATTAAAGAGACTTGGCCAGATTACCCAGCAGAACATCAACGTTACGTACCTGTATGGACTCTCTTACTGTAGCTCTATCTCCTAAGTTTATCCCTCACTTTTAGTTGACGTTGACCTTAATCATTCAGGTGTTTTCTTATCATGTTGGTGATATTGTCGGGGATATTGCCGGTAGGGGGACTGATCTTTCTGGCTCTTATGCCAAATCATCCTGCGCTGCCCTTGTTGTTGCTTCCATCTCTTCTTTCGGAAACAATCACGACTTCACTGCTATGTGTTATCCCCTGCTTATCAGCTCTATGGGTATTCTTGTTTGTTTGATAACAACTCTCTTTACGGCCAACTTCTCAAAAATCAAGGAAGTGAAGGAAATCAAGCCTGCATTGAGGAAGCAACTTATTATTTCCACAATTCTAATGACTTATGGAATTGTTATTGTTAGCTGGATTGCTCTGCCCTCATCATTTACAGTTTACAACTTTGGGTCGCGGAAAGTTGTGAGGAACTGGTAAACCCTTTGATGATACTTATCTTTTTCTGATCGTGAGTGCTGCTTTCTTCTAATGTTGGTCATGTGACATGCTTTAATGTCAGCGGACTTTTATTGGATTGGGTCAAAACGTTGAGCAAATGTAGTCGCTAATTATTGATATGATCTTGCAGGCAGCTGTGCTTCTGTGTCGGTGTTGGTCTTTGGGCTGGGCTAATCATTGAATTTATCACTAAATTAAGCACCAACGATGGCATCAGGTGTTGAATTGCCAAAGTAAATGAATGATACGAATCTTTACGACTGTTGATGGTAATGTGCTGACCACTTAATGATCCTTTTTTCTGCAGCCTTCTCCAAGATTTTGCTGCCGAAAGTGTTGGCTTTGGCCCTGCCCTTGTCAATATCCCAATTTGTGCTGCCATTAGCATTTTTTGTGTTATCGTATTGCTTCCATGTATGGAATTGCTATGGCTGCCGTTGGGATGCTAAGTACCATTGCCACTCGATTGGCCATAGAAGCTTACAGTCCCATCAGCGACAATGCTAAACGGATTGCTGAGATGGATGGCAATACTACAGCTGCCGTTGGAAAGGTAGGCAATCCTTGCATGTGAATATAGTATCGACACTGTACCGTCGTCCTTTAGTATCTTATTTTGATAAAATCCGTAACACAGCAGAGGAGAGGGTGTCTGTGCAGTGGAACTTTTCATGAAATTACGTTCATGTCATCTATAATTTACACACATTATCCAATTGTTTTCTTTTTCACCATAAATGACTACATATGACGTTAGTTGTGTAAGTCTTTTTAAATTCTTGCTGATGTGGCATGATGTTTGGCTATAGTCACCTTTCTTTCCTTTAGATGCTACATTTCGCGTCTATCTTTCTTAATATTAGCCTAAAAAGTATCGATACTTTCTGGGAGTTTTCATATTTTGTTGGACATTCTACACTATTTGATACTTGATCAACAAGTACCGAATTTTCCGACATTTGGTCAACTCTCTTAATACTCTCTGACATTCAACATATGCATTCGGAATTATGACACACATGGGTCAATTTTAAAAATTTTCAATAAATGAGGGATCAAAATGTAAATATATAAAAATAATAAAAATAATAAAAAAATAAAAGGAAAAAGAAAAATCTAGTATTTTCCACTATTCGACTCTCGCTTCCCATTGTGTCATGTTAGACACTCGACACTCTCCGACATTCAATCAACAAATGTCAAATTTTCCGATACTTAGTCAACTCTCAAAATGCTCTTTGACATGTGAGTCTAGAATTTTCAACATGTGAATTTTGACACGCACGGAGTCAATTTTAAAAATTTTTAATAAATAAGATATCAAAATATAAATATGTAAAAAATAAAAAATAATAATAAAAATAATAAATTGGGAAATAAGAAAAATCTAATCTTCTCTTTTCTTTTGACTATCACTTCCTATTGTATCATATCGAATATTCCGACACTCGATCAACAGGCGTCGGATTTTCTAACATCTAATCAATTTTCCTAATACAATCGATACGTAGGTCTACAATTTCGATATACGAGTTTGGAATTTCGACACGCATGGGTCAGTTTAAAAAAAAAAAAAAATCAATAAATGAGATCAAAATTAAAATATAAATATGTAAAAAATAATAAATAATACAAATAATAAATTGGGAAATAAGAAAAATCTAGTATTCTCTTCTCTTCTAACTCTCACTTCTCGTGACACACAATTTATCCCTCAAGTTTTTTTTTTTTCTTCTTCTTTTCCAACATGCTCTAATATACGAGTTCAAAATGTGGATTGATTGTTTTTTTCCTCCAAGTTTTATGAATTATTGGAATGTAATTGAATTTGTCAAGTTGAAATAATGAATGATATTAACAAATGGCGAATCAATGTTTTTAGTGTAAATTCATTCTAGGCTATTTATTATTATTTATTTATTTGTGAATTTGAATCAAATTAATTTTATTCAAATAATCATAAAAATGATAATTTATCATTTTATATAAAAATATACATTTAATATACGTATCCCAATGTGTCGGAATTTTCTATTTTTTGAAAAACGACGTGTCGGCATGTCATATTGTGTCGCATGTCGTGTGTTGGTGCTACTCAAGTAGCCCCTATCAGCAAATTTTACTTTCTTATTGTTCAAGTCTAATATTAGATGGACCCTTTTTTGTTACTTATCTGGAATGTAGGGATTCGCCATTGAATCAGCTTCCCTGGTATCTATGGCTCTGTTTGGTGCATTTATGAGTCGTGCAGCAATTTCTCCTGTTGATTTCCTAACACCAAAAGTTTTCATGGGTTTGATCGTGGGCACCATGCTTCCTAACTGGTTCTCTGCTATGACCATGAAAAGAGTGGGAACTGCCGCCTTGGAGATGGTTACCGAGGTTGGTCGGGCGTTTTGGGCAACAATTGAGGAACGTCACCGTGCTAGATACTTCAAAATTTTAACTGATACATCTATCAAGGGGATGATTCGAGCTGGTGCCCTTGTCATGCTTACACCACTAATCGTCGGGATCTTCTTTGGAGTAGAGATGTTGTCTGGTGTTTTGGCTGGCTCTCTTGGTGCTGTTGTTCGGGTAATCTTTACCAAAGTAATACAGGTCAATCTATTTTGGTGGTTTGTGTTGCTCAAGGTGCATCTCTCGATAGAATGCTGGTTAAACGGGGTTGAGATGTTGTTTTTTTCATTGTTGAACAAAATTTGTGTAGGTTGGTGAACTGATGATTAATGCTCTTATCATAATATCTATGCATAATTAATCTCCTGATGCATATTTTTTGTTGGGCTTGGTTTCAACAGATTGCAATTTCGGCATCCAACACTGGCGGAGCATGGGAGAAAGCAAGGAAGTACATCAGGGTACGCAGTAGTTGCTCCCAACTGCTCGAAAGCTAGTTTTTGTCGATGATACTAGTCTGCGGTGGTTCAGTGACCTGCTAAGAAAACTAGTTTGACTTAACATATTTTTTTTACTTAATATCCTGAACTTGCTTCCAGGCTGGTGCTTCTGAGTACGCAAAGACCGAGTACGCAAAGACCCATTACCCTAAAGAAATTCACAGGGCCGTTGATAAGGGAGATACCATTGGCAATCCATTGAAGGACACTACAGGCCCGCCACTAAACATCCTCATCCAGCTAATGGTAGTCGAGTCGCTCGTGTTTGCTCCCTTCTTTACCAGTCACGGTGGTCTGCTCTTCAAGATTTTCTGAGGGAGGGAACGAGCGACTTCCCTTTTGTAGCAACAGCAGTAGCAGCAGCAAGTCATCGACACAATTTGCCCTTAAACATCTATTTCCGTGTTGTTTGCAACCTCTCTAGCTCCTCCACTGCTTCGGACAATTCGAGCAAGATCTTTTGAAATAAGTTTTTGGATTATGCAAAATACTCGGTTTAAATTCGAATAAAAAACAATATCGAGAACAAGAATCAGAGGGGTGGTCTTGGCCATTCGAAGCAGGAATGCAACCTCATGATGATTAGTCAAAAGCTGCGTAAACACTCGGGTGCTATATGGTGCTCCATCTTCGCTAGCCACCCAACGTAAAAGATGAAGAAGCGTTCAACAAAGACCACGAATCAATCCAAAGTACACAAACCTTACTTTAAATATGGAGCAGTCTGCTAATAATGGAGAGACGATGCGCAGCCGAAAAGCCAGGGCCATAAAGAAGAGCATCCATCGTGGAGGAAGGACTGAAGCCAATGCCAATGCCGGTGCTGGTGATCCAGTCCATGGAGCACGCAAATCAAGTTTTTAGGTTGGAAATACTAAGAATATTGATTAAGGGTGTTAAAACTATCCCACTCGAATCGACCTGAGAACATATTAAATATAAATAGAAAAGGAAACCCTGAAACACTAAACTGTTTCCTCCCTCCTCTTCACCTCGACCTCCTCCCTCATCTTCACCAGCAGTTCCGCCTCCTCCACATCAACGTGACCATCCAATAAAAGTTTCAAGCATCGCCTAAGCCGTTTCTTCCTCCCCCCTCTCTCTTCATTTGTTGAATCCAACGGATGTTTGCCTCGCACAAGATTTGAATTGGGAATGTTTCAATTTTCTGTTTTGTCGTGAGGCTGTGACGGAGGATCTGAAGGGACGTAAAGGAAGGAAATGGAAAAAAATTGGCGTAAGCCTTATGAAATTTGGTGAGATCACTGCCAACTATCACACTTAGTTTGGTCTTTTTACCTAATACTAAACGTGTATATATTTAATTGAGGAAGCGATTGTGATCTGCAAATATTTAAATTCAGGACTTCTAACTCTAATATCATGTGAGATTTGATGAGACCATTGTTAACTGTTTTAAGCTTTTAGAATAGTTTGTAGTAATTCCACAAAATCTTACCAGCCGAAACCTAAAACGAACATACCAGAACCATCATCTCGGTTGGGTTATGTATGGTTCATGTCATAAAAACTATATATCATTTGTGTTAATACCAAACTGAACAGACCTATTGACACTTCTAAAATTGTGTTGGCATCAAAAAAATAATCTAGTCATCAATGCATATGTGCTTGGCATGAAAGTGAGAAAACACGTGGCATTTGAGCAGAGACAAAAACAGTCATGTGCATAGCACATGAGCATCATCTTGTAGTATTAATCTATCAATGGGCACATGAGCTAACACATGACGATTGATGATGATATTCTTTAAAATCACGTGTCCAATTATTGAAATACGATAACAGACAATTGGTGGTTAAAAGTATTTCGGATACCATTCAAAACTTGAAATCATCAAGATGATTAGTATTGAGGATGCACGCTGTGGAGGGAGAACTTCCTATTCGCAAGTCATGGAACAATCATCGATGGCTACAAACTATCAACACATGACGAGGATTGGTATGGAAGTTACTTGAAGAAACACAACTGCCAAACATTGTCGAGGAATGATTACCACACCTTCACTATAAACACCACTAATTATCCAACAAAGGTCCCTCGCACAAATTAAGCAAAATGTTATCTTTCAATTTCTTTAGCTATAGCTTTTAGTTTGCATTGTCAATTAGATTTTGGCGTGTGTCTCTATCTCGATACTGCACCATTGATTAAATTCCGACATCGTATATTTATATTCTCAAGCTGTGTCATTGAGTAAGTTCTGACATAGTTCGACACCGACTTTATAACTCTTGGGCCTTATGGTCAATTAAAACTTGGTTAGGGATTGTATAGTCTTGTTTGGATTAACGAAGTTTGATCATTTCTTGTATGAGTTATCTTCTATTCAAAGTTCGCGCATGACCCTAATCCCTTTTAATAAAAGTCGAAGAACAACTTTCGGTTAAACATATTTCATCGCAGGAACAATTCCGGTGACAACGGCTCGATAATCTTAAGCCTTTAATTAGATGACCGGTGCATATAAGATTCCGCAATGGCCTCAAAAAGATATAAAGCTCCACTTTCTCGTCATTAACGTATGGACAAGGCGTACCCACGAGCCTCTTTTTGAGTTTGGGTGTTGGCGTGAGGGCAAGATTCGTCCTCCCGGGGGCCCCCTCTAAATCCGAATCCGACACTTCACCTCAAAGGAGCCGGACGATAAGAAAGGTCCAACATGCCTCGTGGGCGCGACGTCGTTCAAGTTTTGTTCTTCCTACGATGTTGACTAGGAGGCCAATCGATTAATCAAACATTTGGGTGTATTTATTTACTTAATAAATATTTTCTTAAAAATGATCATTTGTATTGTTTATGAAAATATACGAATAAATAATGTTTAGATATCAATTATTATCGATAATGAAAATACTTTATATTAATTAGTTATTTTAAGTGACATGTACATTTATTTTATAAAATATTTTAAAATTATTTATTTTTTTGGGGATACAAGCTAATAGATAAACGTACCAAATTCAAGGAAACCCATGTCAGTTTAGTAGCCCTAGAAGTCGTTATCAAATGGAGCCGCAGACAAAACGCCCTCCTTGCTTCCACATGCGGTCTAATTATCTTCGTGTTAGTAGTAGACTACGTGCCAATCATTGCTAATTCATTATTCTTGCGGTATCTCTGGACAAAACAAGCAGGTTTGGCTTAGCTGGCCTTGGTCATTGACTCCCTTTAAAAAAGACAGAAAAAAAGAACAAAACACAAAAAATTTCTACTTTTCTCTTCCTGAACTTTCGGACTTTCCCTATTCAAGTCTCCTATACCTCTAATCTTGTCTACTCGAATCCTTTTATTTTGATGAATTTTTGAATCAACTCGCCCCATATCAAATCTGACCAAATTTAGTTGATACGGCTGTCGGGTGATGCCAAAATATTGTGCGGATAGGATGGGTGGACAGCCGTATGAACCTATATGGAGAAATTTAGCCAATTTAGACATTATTAGAATGTGACAAGGATAAAATTTAGCTAATAGAGATGTTCATAATGAAAATATTTTATCCATGTAATAAAGTCGTCCATATCCATGCCAATTGAATTTAGCTAAATTTAGTGTTGGAAGGTAGATGAAAGAATTGAAGACAAACTAAAAGTAAAGGAATTTGATTAGAAAAGAGTCAAAATAAAGGCTAGGAAAGTTATTTTTTTCCCTTTGAAAGGAGTTAGGCAAAGTAGAGGTTTAGAAACGTATAAAGCCACTTAAAGATGCATAAGTCAATTATTGGATTAAATCAAGAAGTCGCTTGCTTTGTTAGCAAGACGCTCGTGATTGCTAACATAAAGAAAAGTATTCGTTCTTCATGAGTAAAATAAATTAATACATATAAAATATATGTCGTATTATACTTAGGTAGAAATCTTTGGTGCCTGTCTGAATTTAGTTTTACTTCATATTTACTTCGAATATTGTAGCTCATGCACTTTGATATTTAAATATTGACACATAAAATTAATAATAATTTTCATAATCATTTGAATTTCGAATATGTTTTAAATTTTGAAAGGAAAGCAAGTTTTTGCTTTTCTTCAAGTGCAAACAAACAGGTCCGAAGACATAATTAATGTCTTTTGCCAGGACAATTAATAGTGTAACATCTGTACCGCTATAATTCATAAGCCGCCAAAATAGGAAAATTTTTTATTTCAAATCCATAGAGATAAAATAGTATTATTGCGATTTCACATAGACAACGAAAGCTAGTAACAAAATTCAATTATCAGATATGGCGTTCTCATGAAATAGTGTAATTTAAACGGCCATTTTATCATATATAAACTATTTTTATTCGTAGCACTGCTGAGTAGATCGCAATAATAAATTTAATTTTTTTATGGACTTCAAAAAGAACGATAATACTATCCCGATCACATCTCATATCGTATAATTTTCTATCCCATATATAGTTAAATATCCCCCCTTTCCAAGTAACAAAAAAAGATGCACAAACTTTAATTCAATACATAAAAATATCAATAGCTAAATTATCTATCCATGCGATGTTGACGAAATTCACTCGCAACTCTTGATCTGAGGCAAGGCACGATTAGTTCGAAAACCCCAACTCTTTCAATTCGAGGGCTCTTGATCAACTCGAAACCACATCGTTCCTTCTTATCCCTTTTCGCATCGTTTGTTTTTATTTATTTTTATCTGTCCTACTTTGATTTTCAATTCATTCTTAGGCTTTCTTTTTTTTTTGTGAAATGCGGATTTGAAACCTACACCCGAAATTAATATCCCTACCCTAGTCCGCCAAGATGGTGGTAATCCAAATGGTCATCCTCATCCGTCCGCTTCGCCATCTACGCCAGATGCAAACACGTTCGTAAACGACAAAAGAAGTAAAACAAAGAGAGAAAGAAGATGCCATCTTTTCTAAGGTCGAGAGGCGGTTGTTGCATTATTCGTGTGGGCACCAAGGATGTCGGCCTCAGCTTGTCCCGCGCGACATCATTGGTGCCGAGCTCCCTCTTCTTCACGTTCTTGTCCGTCTCCCGCGTGGCTTTCCCCGTCGTCCGTTCTCCATCACAAGCTACCGGAGAGCACAGCAAAAGATCTCCCTCCCGAGACCACACCCCACCCAATCTCTCTCTCTCTCTCTAGCTGATGGTTCTCCGCGACCGCGAATGGAGGCCCGAAGAACCAGCCGCGACTCTTCGGTACGTTGCCGGCTCCGAGCTCGGTCCCGTGCTGTCGATCCGGGGGAAAAATCCGGACTTGACTTCGTTTCCGCTTCGTTTTCCGTGTCCTGCGAAATGGGTAGCGCCCTTTTGGCGGGACGGGCGCGTTGTTTTTTTGTAACGGGTGGTGATTTGATCTTGGTGTTTTCTGGGCAGAGATCGAGCTCTCTGACGATCGGCGAGCGGATCTGTGCCGCTTTCATACCGCTCGTGTCGATAGCCGAGGTCGTGGCTTTCGCCGTCGGCAGTTGCTGCGAGAAGCGGGCGAGGCGCGACAAGAAGGGTCGCTGCTACCGGTTCGGCGACGTCAACCGCCTCGCCAGCGAGACGAGATGTGAGTGCCTTTTGTTGCCGTGTTTGTTGTTAAAGCTGGGCGGAGAGAATTCGGTGTGAATGTATAGTTATATATCTCTTCGTTAGTAAATGGAGAGAATGCTATTGGAGCTTGCGGAGGAATAGAATAATCCGGTTGAGTTTACTGGAAAATTCGAAATTTTGTGTTGAACAATCCTGAAGCTTCGTGATTTCTCGAGATTGCAATGCATTTGGTTGGTTTGGGTCGTTTGGAGGAGAAGATCTTCACTTTTATTTTCTGGTTTGACTTCGTGGATTGCAGTTACGAGTAATGAAGTCGAAGCGCTGTACGAGCTTTTCAAGAAATTGAGCAGTTCAATTATTGACGATGGCCTAATTCACAAGGTAGTTTGAACTAAATCCAAATTACATACCAGTGGTTGATGGTAATTTCCTCTGTTGCATGGTTGATATCTACTTTCATGTGCCAGTAGATGGTGATTCTTCTTGGTACTTGATAAGGTAGATGGTAGGATATATGCTTATTTTCACTCAGTATGTTGGGTCAAATACTGAGTGAAATATTGTGAGAAACTGGCTGAGCTTGCCAGATATGTAGCTGGTGATGGGATCTACTTTTGCTTTCGTCGCTTAATGACTGTGTATGTGCAGGAAGAGCTTCAATTGGCACTACTCAGCACTCCTAAGGGAGAGAATCTTTTCCTAGATCGGGTAATGCATCTCCTTCATCTGTACGGCACTAATTATAAAGATGGATCAATTGATTTGTTCATGGATCATGGCAATGTAAGGACATCTGGTTGATAATCTGATAGCACTTATGGGTCCATACTTTGGGGGATATAGCATATTACACACTGATTACGTGACGAAAGTTTCTGTCTTGTTCTATTTCATCTCTGAGATCTGCACATCTTATTAAAATTGGATGGGTGAATTATGGGAATGCCTCTGCTGCTCCAGGAGATCTTTTGTTGTGTGATCTGAAAATCCTTCAAAAAACAATGTGGAGGGACCGTTGGCCAAATAGTTATTTGGTTCCTCACTGGTGTTTTGTTCTTTTCCAAAAGTCAGAAAGGCATTTGAATGAACAATATAATGCTGCTGGCTCCTTTGTGAAGAAACCATTTGCATTAGGTTTCTTCATGTTCTTTTGGATAAGTATTGAATTATTCTATAAAAATTGCCGCTTGTCTATCAGACATCTTGGATTATCTTCAGACTCAGCACCTCTCTCTCTCTCTCTCTCTCTCTCTTTCTCACACACACACACACGCACGTATGCATGCACGCACACTCATGTAATTGGTTTCCAAGGGAGCCCATGCTTTCTTTGTTTTAGATGTGTGGTAGAAAGTCACCTTGATGGCTTCGTTAGTGAATGGTGTCATGATAATTTGATGATAACTTCATTTTTATGCTTTTGCATTTAGGTTTTTGACCTATTTGATGAGAAGAAAAATGGTGTCATAGAATTTGAAGAATTTGTCCATGCTCTCAGCGTCTTCCATCCCTATGCCCCTGCAGAAGAGAAAATAAGCTGTAAGGGCTTGGAAAAAGTTTGTCAAATCAATTTAGTACAGGTGGGCTGTTATTTATTTGATGAATGGTCCTTCTGTTGCAGTTGCATTCAGGCTGTATGATCTACGACAAACTGGGTTCATTGAGCGAGAGGAAGTGAGATTTCTGTGCAAACTATCAAATTCTGATGTTAAGAGAATCTACTAGAGCGCTCACCAGTCTTATCTGAATGTCAGGTTAGGCAAATGGTTCTTGCCATTTTGATGGAATCTGACATGAAACTATCAGATGAACTTCTTGAAGCTATACTTGATCGAGTAAGTTCAGGTCTGAAAATTTGTTCCCTCTTTTGTAGCGTATAATTCTCAGGCCAATACTAGGTATGGTAAAATTGGTCTACAAAGTAGGTGTACCAAGTGATGTGACAGCGTGAGTGGACTTTTAATGGGTCATCTTCGACATATAATGACCATATGCCATATTACTTAGCATACCATTTCCTGAAATTATTTCTCTATTCCTTTTTGGGTGTTCGTGCCCTTTGCAGACATTTGCAGATGCAGATGCAGACAAGGATGGCAAGATCAATAAGGAAGAGTGGAAAGCCTTCGTTCTTCGAAACCCTACTCTGTTGAAAAATATGACTCTTCCTTACCTGAAGTATGCAATCCCCTTCTTTCAATCTGTACAAGTTCATGCTATCTCAATTAAGTACCCCTTTCATCACATCCTTTTCATGATAAAGAATCAAAATTAATTGCATTTACCATCTTAATTTATCTGTAAGCACTTACTCTAAAATATACCATTTTGTATGACTTTCAGGGACATCACCACTGTATTCCCAAGTTTTATCTTCAACACTGAGGTTGAAGAGTAAGGTGTTTACCACACATTATCTCGCACATTCGACCATTTCAGCAGGGTAGAGCTGTGATGAGAATCTCAGTTTGAATTAGGCTTGAGAAGAACTCTAGTCTGACTCGCATTTTCTGCAGAGTTGCTGGGGACCGGGATGTGTGTACCCAGAGATTGAGGTAAAGCAGGCTGTGATGGCAAGTTAAGAAAGATAGTTGCTGATGAATGGCCGACTGGTAGGGAACATCTTTTGCCATTTTCTTGACTTGTCCAGATGATTGGCAAATTGGAGGGGGGCCGACAAATGTAGCTGCTGCTTCTATGTCAGAAGCGAAGCAAAGATTATTTTTGCATGTTTTGTTACTGGCAATCAAGAAGAGATTCTGGGAGGGGTGGTAGCGAAGGTGATGTTTGAGCACCGCAGATTGAATTTTTTTTTTTTTTTTAAATAAAAAGTGTTTTGAAGAAAAATTGGGACTCGGGAGAGATCACATTCTTGCTGGGGTTTTATGTTTTTCACCAAATTGTCTGTTTTCTAGATAGGTTTGCTTTTTGTATCTCACATTGCAGAGTAGGTTTTCTGCAGCACCTAAAGGCTTCGGTGCACCGTATGGTGGTGAGGGTCTTATTAACAAGAACTCGAAACACTTGTTTAGTATGCTTAATTTAGAATGATTTTTCAGAACATCCATTCGCATTATTCGAATACAATTGATGCATGTGCAATGACCCAGGCCGGTGGTGAGTACGTTTTAGGCTATTCTGTCAGAATCAGTTTCCGTTTCGAGACTTGGAACTTACCCTATTTGCCTGGAATCAATCTTATGTGTTCTGTTTGGTTCTAGAGTTTATTTTAGAACTTTTTTTTTCTTTTGTTTAATTTCTTATAGCAAAATAATATGAAGAACAGAATGGTTCAAAGTAAAAGACCAACGATGTTGAACGAGCGAGGAGGAAGGTAAGATGTGAGCAAGTGAGCAGGAGTCCTAAAGTGTTGAGTGGGGTTGAAGAGAATACAAAAAAGAGAAAATATGCCAAGAGAAAAATAAGGTATTTAAGTTTTATAAAATTGGTTTCGATCCAGCTAGTCTGGTTCTAGAGTGGTTTCTCACTCTGAACCAAGAACGAGACTAATTCTCATCAGGTCTAAAACTTTAGAATTTAGAATTGGGAACTGATTTTTAGGATACTCTGATTTGTTCCCGGTTGATCTAATTGTACAATCCTACCAATTGGTAGGCTTTTAGGATAGCCAAGAAAGAAAGAATGAATTATTACGGATCGAACATGGTAATAGCGATTTTAGATGATATATGAAACTAAAATGATATTAAGCAATAGTTGGGATGGTTGGTTTCTTAGAAAAATATCTATTTGTATGCCTGAGGTGGGCTAGAAAAAAATCATGCCTGGAATGAGTTATTTTAGGAATGTCATAACATTGATCAATGACAATTACATACAAAAACGCCTGCACAAAGAAAGGACCTCCCTTTCTGGCCATGGGTGATACACTCAAGGGGCATGGTCGAGTGCCGAGGTAGAAGAGGTCGCCCTTATAGAACCTTGCCGGCATGCGATTGTTGTATCAAGCCCTAGGAGTAACGAATGAGGTGCTAGGAGCGCGCATAATAGCCAATATCTTCGAATAGAGTTATGGATCAACTAACTAAGATATATAAATTGCTTTATAATAAATCAATTCTCTAACATGAGACTAATCTAACACAAACTAAACATGCATCTCAACCTAAACTTTTAATCGAAAATCCTCGGTATGCTCTTATTTACATTTAAGGGACTCGACGGCATTTTCCTTTAGTCCAAGAGCCACTGCAATACCAAATAATATATACAATCCATCTATAATTGATCAGTCTTATAAATACATTCATAGTACTATATCATAGTGCAAATATGTTAAGATGAGATCTAGCTCCTTCCTCAATTTGCAGCAGACATAAACCAATTGCCCATGTCAGAAAAGAAAACAAATTTCTGCAACATGGTAAAAAAAAAAAAAAAAGAAGGTTAAAAAGAGAAGTGTATAAAAATGAAAAGACCGCATCAAACTCACGCTAAGTTGCTGCTGCATACTGCTCAAAATCTCTCTGTGTATCTGTGCGACGCAGCAATGGCGGACAAGCCGAGCCGAGCTCTGGTGGTCTACGGCGACGGCCTCGCTCCGTCCGTCGAAGCATCGCACGCCCATCTCCATTCGCTCGCCTCCAAGGCTTGCTGCGGCTTCTTGAGCCTCCCCAATTCCCCTCCCTCAGGTCCTCCTCCCTCTCTCTCTCTCTCTCTCTCTCCCCGAATCTCATCTGTGATTGATTGGAGATGATGGTGTCCCTTCATTTCGTGGAGGAGAAGTTTGGATTTTTCGTATCTGGGTCGGCTGTTCAGCTGGTTTCGTGCATGGGGGGATTGGTTTTTTCTAGCTGGAAGATGGCTTTTGAGAACGATCGCTCTGATGCCACCTACGCGTCTCTTTGTAGCTTAGATGATGATTCTCAGACATTGAATTAGTGAAGGGTCGCTTTCTTTTCTCGGACGTTCGAGACGGCGAGAGAAAAGTGATGGATTCTTGTACCCATTTTTTTAAAAGTCATTATCCTACTGATTCTGTTCGACCACTCTGCCAAATTTTCTTTCTTTTTGCCTTTTGAGTTCCGATGGTTTGCCGCAGTGATGATTACTGCAATTTACATGGGTTTAGATTGCAGAAAGTGAGGATGACAGAATCGTCAGAGAATTCGCCGTTCTTCTGGATGCATTCGACGCTTATGTTCGGAAGGTAATGTTTACATCACCGCGATGTTAGCCCTGTTGATTTCGGCAAATATTCGAAGCACGGTTTTTTTTCCCATGATCGCGATGGCATTGCATTTCCTGTTAAACTTTTCAGGGCAAGGAAAGCGATTGTGATACGGGGAGTCAGGGGACAGCATCGATCCCAACGGTCTCGGAAAGGCAAAATTGATGCTCCATTTTTCCTACTGATTCTATTATTGATAGTATATATCTACAGATATTGTAGAGGTGACCCTGAGCTGTAGTTTTCCTGATTTCAGATTTATGGGGATGAAGGCTGCTATAGTGACAAGCAATCCAAGTTCGAGATCTTTTGGCAACAAGCTTGGTATCAGTGTTTTCCAATTCGAGCAACTGATAGACAAAAAGCACTCTGTTGCTGATGGACCCATAGATGCTGTCTCGTACGGATTGCTGAAGTTACTTGGATTCCAAGAGGGGAAGTTGATGGATACAGGGTATTTTGATATTGTATTTGTGCATATTGGAGCTGGTGAACCGGTGGATGGGGAGGCAGATGAGGATGTTAACTATGGCATAGAGTATGTGAATGCTTTGGTTGGTAGTTTAATGCATGTTGCTCAACCTAGATCCGAAATCAGTTCCCGCCTGCACTTGTCCGTTGTAATGAGCTATGGAGATATCTCAAAATTTGATTGCTCCCATCTATCGACCTTGGTGTCTAAGGACAATGCGGACTCTCGTCTGTTGAGACTGTTCCCTCGTCAGAGTTATACTATGAGAGGAGAGAAACCGAGGGAGGATGTCAGGTATCTGCAATTTGGTCCCCACCATGCCAGCAGTATTTGGTGTTGGCCACTATGACACTCCATTTCTAACCCTAAATTTTGATCAACAGGCACCATTGCCCCATGCTAATTGCTCAATGGCAGGATGCTGTAACCCGCAGGGATGCAGCTGAGACATTCTCATTTGAGGACTTTAAGGAGGTAACAATCAAGAACTAGAAGTTAGTGGTCCTTTTTCATTCAATTTATCATGGAGGTTATTCTGGTGTTCCCACTACTCAACGTTTGGTTTTACTAGAATCCGAAGGCTAGAAATGATGAGACTGAGAGGCGGAAAATAGTTTGGCATAAAAAAAAAGGGAGAATTGCATGGATTTTTCTCTCCAATCTTCGAATTTAACCTCATTTGCAGGAGTTTATCCTCAACTTTGCTTGGTACTACCATTTTACCCTTCCTCATATTTCCTGACGTGTCTAGTTTATTCCTGTTCTGTGCAGCATGGTGGCAATTTGGTAATACCTGCGGACAGGTTTCTGCACGAGATCGCATTTAAGCTTTGGAAGGCTCCTAAATACGGGGCATGAACATAGATCATCTGGAAAGTCCATTTTTATGGGATGGACTCCAAAATCTAGATGTGCGCCAGAAAACGAGGATGAAACTCTCCTTTTGGCCTTTTTCTTTCCCTTCCAATTAGAGTCTTTTTAGTTCTTAACTTCTGCTTCCCAGGTAATGGAAATGGGAAAGTTCCCTGCTCGTCAAGATGTTCTATTTTCGTTGCCAAAAAAAGATGTTCTTCAATGGGACCTGCAACATTTCTCTTTGCAAACATGTTGGATGTTAACTCAATGGGCACGATTGGATTTAGTAGGAGTTTCTGTGCAACAACCCCGGATGATTGCGAGTTATATCGGCTTAGAAGAAGCGGAATAAAAGTCCAGGCTGGTATCTTTGCATATTCCTGGGGAATGTGTTTGTTCAAGTGAATCAGGTGGTTAAAATGCACAGTACTCATCTTCTAGTACAGCAAACTTTTTCATACCAACACGAATATCGCGTTTTCACACCTTCGACTTTGCTTACTGCAAACTATGTGAACCATGATTTTTCACAATAAGCAGTCGTTCACAATTTCAAAACATTTTCGAAGCCTTATTCTTTTTAAATTTAAAACTGCCATGCAAAGCCAAGGCCATCATGTTGCTCTTGTTAGACTCAAGGATCTATTCCAAAAAAAAATAATAAAAATTGGAACTCTTGCTTGCTTCAGCCGTAAAAATCTAAGTATATAGCAGTTTCAGTTCTTCACAAGGCCTTGTCATCTGCCGTCCATCAACACAAACCCAGGAAGACACATTCAACACGTGATCCTTTACTGTGGACATGAGAAACTTACACTCTGAACCTTCTGTACCTTTTCTTCCCTCTATAAGGCGAGGTCAATATTGGTGATGCTAAAGGTCTATCAAACCCTTGAACCAATAGTTACCCAACAAAAACCACCCGAGAAGGAGCATTGAGAATGAGAAGAGGCCAATTATGAATGGCCACCCTACCAGCACTAAACCCAAACAAAGCACCGACATGAAAGGTAGGAAAGCTCTCATGATCGACATTACACTGACCCATTGGCCCTTAAACAGCACCAGAGTTGCCACATTTATCATGTTCCATTCCATCGATCCGCCATAACAGAGACGGTTCAAACAGTTGGCTGCAAATGAGTGGCAGTTGCAGGTGAAGAGGTTGTATGTTTTGTGCTCGAAGTGGCGCGTGCTCAATCGCAAGGCATCGTCCCAAGTAATTGCAGCCCCATATTCTCTGTGCTTGAAGCCGTACATACACGTATGTTCAGCTAGATTCGCTGGAAAGCAACACTGTTTCAAGGTTTCAAGTCGACAGCATGAAGTTAATATACTTTTGAAGCATTAATAAATGAGAATAACATAGGCATATCACCAAAACTAGTGCTCATTATAAAAAAGGAAAAATTACTGTGCGAGGCAACACTTTGAAAATGGTCCTAATTTTGATTTTATTCACACATAATACGACCACTTGTAGTTTTATCGAAGTACAGAATGAAAGTATACCTGTTTTCTGTCAAGTTGGATGTACCTGGCCACTGCACCAAATGCAAAGCTATCAACATTCACTAAATTGGAACCAGAAAAGTCTAATAAAACTCCGTCTTCCCGACAAATCCCAACATGTCCGATGAAAGGAGCCAACCATGAGACCACCGGTAGTGGTGTCCAAACTAAACAGCATGGAAATTTGTCCTTTGTAGGATCTATTTCATCCAATGGCCAGAGCTCATGCTGAATCCCGGGTCTCAAACCCATATGCTCGATATCAAAAGCGGCTTTGAGCTCCATAGATGCAGAATATGTCACATGTGGCAGACGAATTGGTGTATCCATACCGAACAATCCCTTTGTCAAAAAACAGCACAAGACACGTGAACTTGCAAATAGCCTGTAGCACTCTTATAGAGGTCTGCACAGCATCTAAACCTCATGAAACCTGAAATAGATTGATAGTAACAAAATTTATAAACATATGCATCACTTTTCCTGCTTGCGTAATTTTTAATAGGAATGAACTGCTAGATATACGTTTTCAGTGTCTAGAAGGATAATCTCAACCAAAACTCAAAAATTCGGGAAATGAGTCTATCCTTGCATGAAAGATTGACTTGGGATTTAGGAAGAGAAATGACAGCAAATATTAACATATCAAATGCCCCAGCCATATTTTTTGCAGAGAAAAGGATCCTGCAGACCATCACAACACCAAGAAGTAGGCCTAGGTAATTTATTGTCTGTATCCACCAGCTTCTCCGAATGGATAACACCTCAGAGATGTAAAGTATGGCTCCAATAAGCATCTTATCAGCTGAGCCTCTCACTCTGCTGTAGCTCAAGGTTTTTCCAACACAAAAGATGCATAAATCATCACACTAGTTTGATTTACTCTGCAAACTTAACCTCCTCAGACTGAATCACACTCAAGGTTGATAGATGTCTGCTCTGAGTTGAAAAGTCATCACGAGTTAATTCTAGGATTAACTACAACACAACAATGACAAATGCACCTAAGATCTCCTCTAGTGAAAAGAACAACCAGGTCTTTTCATCTGCCAACCAAGGACGAAATAACCATGAACGAACACAAGTTCTCATTGATGGAAATACCAATCAACCGGCTCTAATTGGTAATTCCGACGCTAATTACAGGAAATATACTCAGCTATCTAAAAGGAAACTACAACTTACAATTATGTGCAAAGACTCCGCGGAGCTTGAGGAATTCCAAAATGTGACCAGGAACAGACAAGCCTTTTTCTTTTGCAGTGCAGCCCTTAGACAATTTTTATCCAGCGACTGACAAGCCTAGGCCCACAAAACAGGACTCTCTTTGACTAAGAATGCGAGACCACAAAAAATGGCTGTACTTTTCTAGCTGGATAATTACAAACACGACCCCTGCCCCTGTTATGTCACCAAGTTTTCCTCACTTCTTGTTCTCTCTAGAGACATCGATCACGCGAAGGAAAGAGCGTTCAAGAATCAAACTTTAGCAACACTCGTCTCATTTCACGGCAATCAGATCAAGACCCAGAAAGGCAGCACGCATTTCATAACACATACACGAAAAATCAGGACAAGTCCTCACGGAATGCAATCAAATCAAGAATCTTGAAAAAGAACAGCTCACAAGCAACGGCGGCGCGCTCCTCGCCTTCCCGGGACAACGATCCGATCAGAGCCGACAATGAAGAGCACCCACGCCGCCCGCGACGCGAAAAAAGGCCGACGACGAACTACTTCCCTCGCCGCGGCTGCAAGCTACTCTTCCAGCCGTCAATGGCGACTACAGAAAAGGACAAAGCCCCACCCCCGCCTTGGGATTTCAGCAAGAACGGACAAGAACCCACGAAGGAAACTTAATTCCCGAACTTGCCAAATTCCCAATGAAAAAATCCAGAATCGGGCCGCGCTTTAAATCACGGGAGGTGGTCGCCCCCCCGTATTCAATTCTCGAAAATAGGACGGACGGAGAGAAGTCGGGGAAGGTGCATGAACCGGGGCCCATTTCGGTAATTCCCCCCCTCCCCGAGGCGGGCCCCGCCCGGGCACACTTTTACAGGCTCTCCGGTGCCTGCAAATCAGCGGCTTTTCGGATGGATTAACGTCGTCGGTCGTGCGTGCAGGAGGGGGGGAGAAGGACAGGGGACGAGGAATTCGTGGTCGGGACGGTGGAAAAGCAGCGGGCGAGGAGGCGGGGGGCGGAACGGTCATTTCGCCGCCGCCGCCCGGCGAAGGTTCGGCGTTTCCCATGGAAGGAAAGGCCATCCCATGGATGAGCACCGCTGATGTCAGGTGAATCACGTTTCTTTCTATGCTGATTTGTGGCGATTTCAGATTATGTCGTGCACGACTGTATAGAAGTCATTCACAGTGACCAGGGGGATTGAATTTAGGTCTAACAATATGAAAAATCCTAAATTATTAAGGTCGTGACAAATTTACCTACCAACTTTTTGACTATCGAAAAGCTAAAACTGATTTATACGACGAATTTGTCCCCGTTAATTTCCATCAAATTGGATTAATAACACGAAAGACCATGAACATGTACAATTATGATTGGTACACTGTTAACTGCCACATCTGACGAAAACTAATGGAGGATAAACTTATTACAAATATACTGTTTTAAGATTTTTATTAGTTTAGAGTAAATAACAATTTGGAGTTTTTTTTTTCTTTTGTTGACATTAGCATTGAATTTAGACCTAGCATGAGTGGTATCCTCACCGACTAGAGTAATTAACATGTGTTTTCAATAGTTATTTGACCATCGTTAAGCTCATCTCAGCATTCAATTATACTATGATAACTTTTTTTTCCGTTCGTAAGACCAATTTGACAACTCTTGATACTTTGTTGTTAATTGGATGGAAGGTGGCGTGTCGGGTCTGAAATGTAGAGTCCTTCAAATTCGACGAACAGCCATGAACTTTTATTTCGCGATCAATAATTTCCCGTAGGACCATAACTGACGATGATTTCTTAAACGGGTTACTAATTTCACGTCGATTGCTTTCATATTTTTTTTTTTTTAATTAGCTACGCCATAAACTTGTTGGTAAATCATGGACCCCTCGTTCGGTTAAAAATCGCCCGCCGGAAAACCCTAAATTCCTGATGGAAACATCAGTGAAGAAGAAGCCCGTTCACTTCTGTGAATAATTTTCATGCATCAGCTGTATTTGCTCCTGGAGCTGTGCATCTTCTGTTCTCTTTGGCTCCATCATCTCTCTTCATTTAGGGATACTACATGGAGGCAACTGTATATACCCTGTATAAATTCCAGCAGAGTAGTGTCTACAATGTACAGTTTCTATGCGATTAGGGACGATGGTACTTATCAATCGACATCAATACCGGGTTCACCGCAGAACGCGTCTGGTTCAAAGGAC